>NW_027308297.1:0-133000 GCF_047496885.1 Scyliorhinus torazame
CAGCTTTTTAATTGGGGGCTCCCGAGGCCAACCTGCCTGTCCCCTTCTCCCAGGGATTATTGAGCAGTAAATGGATAACTCTGTACAGCACAGAGGTCTCTGAAACAGCTTTTTAATTGGGGTCTCCCAGACCACACTGCCTGTCCCCTGCTCCCAGGGATTATTGAGCAGTGAATGGCTAACAATATACAGCACAGAGGTCTCTGAAACAGCTTTTTAATTGGGGGCTCCCAAGACCAAACTGCCTGTCCCCTGCTCCGAGGGATTATTGAGCAGTAAATGGTTAACTATATACAGGAACAGAGGTCTCTGAAACAGCTTTTTAATTGGGGGCTCCCGAGGCCACACTGCCTGTACCCTGCTCCCAGGGATTATTGGGAAGTAAATGGTTAACTACGTACAGCACAGAGGTCTCTGAAACAACTTTTTAACTGGGGGCTCCCGAGGCCACACTGCCTGACCCCTGCTCCCAGGGATTATTGAGCAGTAAATGGTTAACTATATACTGCACAGAGGTCTCTGAAACAGCTTTTTAATTGGGGGCTCCCGGACCACACTGCCTGTCCCCTGCTCCCAGGGATTATTGAGCAGTATATGGTTAACTATATAGAGGCACAAAGATCTCTGAAACAGCTTTTTAATTGGTGACCCCCAAGGCCAAACTGCCTGTCCCCTGCTCCCAGGGATTATTGAGCAGTAAATGCTTAACTATATACAGCACAGAGGTCTCTGAAACAGCTTTTTAATTGGGGTCTCCCAGACCACACTGCCTGTCCCCTGCTCCGAGGGATTATTGAGCAGTAAATGGTTAACTATATACAGCACAGAGGTTTCTGAAACAGCTTTTTAATTGGGGGCTCCCGAGGCCACACTGCCTGTCCCCTGCGCCCAGGGATAATTGAGCAGTAAATGTTTAATTATATACAGCACAGAGGTCTCTGAAACAGCTTTTTAATTGGCAGCTCCCGAGGCCACACTGCCTGTACCCTGCTCCCAGGGATTATTCAGCAGTAAATGGTTAATTATATACAGCACAGAGGTCTCTGAAACAGCTTTTTAATTGCGGGCTCCTGAGGCCTCACTGCCTGACCCCTGCTCCCTGGGATTATTGAGCAGTAAATGGTTAACTATATACAGCACAGAGGTCTCTGAAACTGCTTTTTAATTGGGGGCTCCCGGAGCCACACTGCCTGTCCCCTGCTCCCAGGGATTATTGAGCAGTACATGGTTAACTATATACAGGCACAGAGGTCTCTGAAACAGCATTTTAATTGGGGGCTCCCGGAGCCACACTGCCTGTCCGCTGCTCCCAGGGATTATTGAGAAGCAAATGGTTAACTATATTCAGGCACAGAAGTCTCTGAAACACCTTGTTAACTGCGGGCTCCCGAGGCCACACTGCCTGTCCCCTGCTCCCAGGGATTATTGGGAAGTAAATGGTTAACTACGTACAGCACAGAGGTCTCTGATAAACTTTTTAACTGGGGGCTCCCGAGGCCACACTGCCTGACCCCTGCTCCCAGGGATTATTGAGCAGTAAATGGTTAACTATATACAGCACAGAGGCCTCTGAAACAGCTTTTTAATTGGGGGCTCCCGAGGCCACACTGCCTGTCCCCTGCTCCCAGGGATTATTGAGCAGTAAATGGTTAACTATATACAGCACAGAGGTATCTGAAACACCTTTTTAACTGGGGGCTCCCGAGGCCACACTGCCTATCCACTGCTCCCAGGGATTATTGAGCAGTAAATGGTTAACTATATACAGCACATAGGTCTCTAAAAGAGCTTTTTAATTGGGGGCTCTCGAGACCACACTGCCTGACCCCTGCTCCCACGGATTATTGAGCAGTAAATGGGTAACAATATACAGCACAGAGGTCTCTGAAACAGCTTTTTAATTGGGGGCTCCCAAGACCAAACTGCCTGTCCCCTGCTCCGAGGGATTATTGAGCAGTAACTGGTTAACTATATACAGGAACAGAGGTCTCTGAAACAGCTTTTTAATTGGGGGCTCCCGAGGCCACACTGCCTGTACCCTGCTCCCAGGGATTATTGAGAAGTAAATGGTTAATTATATACAGCACAGAGGTCTCTGAAACAGCTTTTTAATTGGGGGCTCCCGAGGCCACACTGCCTGTCCCCTGCTCCCAGGGATTAGTGAGAAGCAAATGGTTAATTATATACAGCACAGAGGTCTCTGAAACAGCTTTTTAATTGGGGGCTCCCAAGGCCTCACTGGCTGTCCACTGCTCCCAGGGTTTATTGGGAAGTACACGGTTAACTATATACAGCACAGAGGCCTCTGAAACAGCTTTTTAATTGGGGGCTCCCGAGGCCTCACTGCCTGTCCCCTGCTCCCAGGGATTATTGAGCAATAAATGGTTAACTATATACAGCACAGAGGTCTCTGAAACAGCTTTTTAATTCTGGGCACCCGAGGCCGAACTGCCTGTCCCCTGCTCCCAGGGATTATTGAGCAGTAAATGGTTAACTATATACAGCACAGAGGTCTCAGAAACCCCTTTTTAACTGTGTGCTCCCGAGGCCACGCTGCCTGTTCCCTGCTCCCAGGGATTATTGACCAGTAAATGGTTAACTATATACAGCACATAGGTCTCTGAAACATCTTTTTAATTGGGGGCTCTAGAGACCACACTGCCTGACCCCTGCTCCCACGGATTATTGAGCAGTAAATGGGTAACTATATACAGCACAGAGGTCTCTGAAACAGCTTTTTAATTGGGAGCTCTAGAGACCACACTGCCTGACCCCTGCTCCCAGGGATTATTGAGAAGTAAATGGTTAACTATATACAGCACAGAGGTCTCTGAAACAGCCTTTTAATTGGGGGCTCCCGAGGCCACACTGCCTGTCCCCTGCTCCCAGGGATTATTGAGCGGTAAATGGTTAACTGGAAACAGCACAGAGATCTCGGAAACAGCTTTTTATTTGGGGGCTCCCGAGGCCACACTGCCTGTCCCCTGCTCCCAGGGATTATTGAGAAGTAAATGGATAACTCTGTACAGCACAGAGGTCTCTGAAACAGCTTTTTAATTGGGGGCTCCCGAGGCCACGCTGCCTGACCCCTGCTCCCAGGGATTATTGAGCAGCAAATGGTTAACAGATACAGGCACAGAGGTCTCTGAAACAGCCATTTAATTGAGTGCTCTTGAAGCCACACTGCCTTTCCCTGCTGCCAGGGATTATTGGGAAGTAAATGGTTAACTGTATACAGCACAGAGGTCTCCCAAACAGCTTTTTCATTGGGTGCTGCGAGGCCACACTGCCTCTCCCCTGCTCCAAGGGATTATTGAGCAGTAAATGGTTAACTATATACACGCGCAGTGTTCTCTGACACAGCATTTTAATTGGGGGCTCCCGAGGCCACACTGCATGTCCCCTGCTCCCAGGGATTATTGAGAAGTAAATGGTTAATTACATACAGCACAGAGTTCTCTGAAACAGCTTTTTAATTGGGGGCCCCCGAGGCCACACTGCCTGTCCCCTGCTCCCAGTGATTATTGAGCAGTATATGGTTAACTATATACAGCACAGAGGTCTCTGAAACAGCTTTTTAATTGGTGACACCCAAGGCCAAACTGCCTGTCCCCTGCTCCCAGGGATTATTGAGCAGTAAATGCTTAACTATATACAGCACAGAGGTCTCTGAAACAGCTTTTTAATTGGTGTCCCAGACCACACTGCCTGTCCCCTGCTCCCAAGGATTATTGAGCAGTAAATGCTTAACTATATACAGCACAGAGGTCTCTGATACAGCTTTTTAATTGGTGTTTCCCAGACCACACTGCCTGTCCCCTGCTCCGAGGGATTATTGAGCAGTAAATGGTTAACTATATACAGGCACAGAGGTCTCTGAAACAACATTTTAATTGGGTGCTCCCGGAGCCACACTGCCTGTCCCCTGCTCCCAGGGATTATTGAGCAGTAAATGGTTAACTATATACAGCACAGAGGTATATGAAACACCTTTTTAACTGGGGGCTCCCGAGGCCACAATGCCTGTCCCCTGCTCCCAGGGATTATTGAGCAGTAAATGGTTAACTATATACAGCACATAGGCCTCTAAAACAGCTTTTTAATTGGGGGCTATCGAGACCACACTGCCTGACCCCTGCTCCCACGGATTATTCAGCAGTAAATGGGTAACTATGTAGAGCACAGAGGACTCTGAAACAGCCTTTTAATTGGGGGCTCCCGAGGACACACTGCCTGTCCCCTGCTCCCAGGGATTATTGAGCAGTAAATGGTTAACTGTATACAGCACAGAGATCTCGGAAACAGCTTTTTAATTGGGGGCTCCCGAGGCCAACCTGCCTGTCCCCTGCTTCCAGGGATTATTGAGAAGTAAATGGATAACTCTGTACAGCACAGAGGTCTCTGAAACAGCTATTTAATTGGGGTCTCCCAGACCACACTGCCTGTCCCCTGCTCCGAGGGATTATTGAGCAGTAAATGGTTAACTATATACAGCACAGAGGTCTCTGAAACAGCTTTTTAATTGGGGGCTCCCGAGGCCACACTGCCTGTCCCCTGCTCCCAGGGATTAGTGAGAAGTAAATGGTTAATTAAATACAGCACAGAGGTCTCTGAAACAGCTTTTTAATTGGGGGCTCCCAAGGCCTCACTGGCTGTCCCCTGCTCCCAGGGATTATTGAGCAGTAAATGGTTAACTATATACAGCACAGAGGTCTCAGAAACCCCTTTTTAACTGTGTGTTCCCGAGGCCACGCTGCCTGTCCCCTGCTCCCAGGGATTATTGACCAGTAAATGGTTAACTATATACAGCACATAGGTCTCTGAAACAGCTTTTTAATTGGGGGCTCTCGAGACCACACTTCCTGAGCCCTGCTCCCACGGATTATTGAGCAGTAAATGGGTAACTATGTACAGCACAGAGGTCTCTGAAACAGCCTTTTAATTGGGGGCTCCCGAGGCCACACTGCCTGTCCCCTGCTCCCAGGGATTATTGAGCAGTAAATGGTTAACTATATACAGCACAGAGGTCTCAGAAACCCCTTTTTATCTGTGTGCTCCCGAGGCCACGCTGCCTGTCCCCTGCTCCCAGGGATTATTGACCAGTAAATGGTTAACTATATACAGCACATAGGTCTCTGAAACAGCTTTTTAATTGGGGGCTCTCGAGACCACACTGCCTGAGCCCTGCTCCCACGGATTATTGAGCAGTAAATGGGTAACTATGTACAGCACAGAGGTCTCTGAAACAGCCTTTTAATTGGGGGCTCCCGAGGCCACACTGCCTGTCCCCTGCTCCCAGGGGTTATTGATCAGTAAATGGTTAACTGTATACAGCACAGAGATCTTGGAAACAGCTTTTTAATTTTGGGCTCCCGAGGCCAACCTGCCTGTCCCCTTCTCCCAGGGATTATTGAGAAGTAAATGGATAACTCTGTACAGCACAGAGGTCTCAGAAACCGCTTTTTAATTGGGGGCACCCGAGGCTACACTGCCTGTCCCCTGCTCCGAGGGATTATTGAGCAGTAAATGGTTAACTATATACAGCACAGAGGTCTCTGAAACAGCTTTTTAATTGGGGGCTCCCAAGGCCTCACTGGCTGTCCCCTGCTCCCAGGGATTATTGGGAAGTACACGGTTAACTATATACAGCATCGAGGCCTCTGAAACAGCTTTTTAATTGGGGGCTCCCGAGGCCACCCTGCCTGTCCCCTGCTCCCAGGGATTATTGAGCAGTAAATGGTTAACGATATACAGCACAGAGGTCTCTGAAACCCCTTTTTAACTGTGTGCTCCCGAGGCCACGCTGCCTGTCCCCTGCTCCCAGGGATTATTGAGCAGTAAATGGTTAACTATATACAGGCACAGAGGTCTCTGAAACAGCATTTTAATTGGGGGCTCACGAGGCCACACTGCCTGTCCCCTGCTCCCACGGATTATTGAGCAGTAAATGGGTAACTATGTACAGCACAGATGTCTCTGAAACAGCCTTTTAATTGGGGGCTCCCGAGGCCACACTGCCTGTCCCCTGCTCCCAGGGATTATTGAGCAGTAAATGGTTAACTGTATACAGCACAGAGATCTCGGAAACAGCTTTTTATTTGGGGGCTCCCGAGGCCAACCTGCCTGTCCCCTGCTCGCAGGGATTATTGAGAAGTAAATGGATAACTCTGTACTGCACAGAGGTCTATGAAACAGCTTTTAATTGGGGGCACCCGAGGCTACACTGCCTGTCCCCTGCTCCGAAGGATTATTGAGCAGTAAATGGTTAACTATATACAGCAAAGAGGTCTCTGAAACAGCTTTTTAAATGCGTGCTCCCGGACCACACTGCCTGTCCCTTGCTCCCAGGGATTATTGAGCAGTAAATGGTTAACTATATACAGGCGCAGAGGTCACTGAAACAGCTTTTTAATTGGGGGCTCCCGAGGCCACGCTGCCTGTCCCCTGCTTCCCGGGATTATTGAGCAGTAATTGGTTAACTATATACAGGCACAAATGTCTCTGAAACTGCTTTTTAATTGGGGACTCCCAAGGCCAAACAGCCTACCCCTGCTCCCAGGGATTATTGAGCAGTAATTGGTTAACTATATACAGCACAGAGGCCACTGAAACAGTTTTTTTAATTGGCGGCTCCCGAGGCCACACTGCCTGTCCCCTGCTCCCAGGGATTAGTGAGAAGTAAATGGTTAATTATATACAGCACAGAGGTCTCTGAAACAGCTTTTTAATTGGGAGCTCCCAAGGCCTCACTGGCTGTCCCCTGCTCCCAGGGATTATTGGGAAGTACACGGTTAACTATATACAGCATAGAGGCCTCTGAAACAGCTTTTTAATTGGGGGCTACCGAGGCCACCCTGCCTGTCCCCTGCTCCCAGGGATTATTGAGCAGTAAATGGTTAACTATATACAGCACAGAGGTCTCTGAAACTCCTTTTTAACTGTGTGCTCCCGAGACCACGCTGCCTGTCCCCTGTTCCCAGGGATTATTGAGCAGTAAATGGTTAACTATATACAGGCACAGAGGTCTCTGAAACAGCATTTTAATAGGGGGCTCCCGAGGCCACACTGCCTGTCCCCTGCTCCCAGGGATTATTGAGCAGTAAATGGGTAACTATGTACAGCACAGAGGTCTCTGAAACAGCCTTTTAATTGGGGGCTCCCGAGGCCACACTGCCTGTCCCCTGCTCCCAGGGATTATTGAGCAGTAAATGGTTAACTGTATACAGCACAGAGATCTCGGAAACAGCTTTTTAATTGGGGGCTCCCGAGGCCAACCTGCCTGTCCCCTGCTCGCAGGGATTATTGAGAAGTAAATGGATAACTCTGTACAGCACAGAGGTCCCTGAAACAGCTTTTTAATTGGGGGCACCCGAGGCTACACTGCCTGTCCCCTGCTCCGAAGGATTATTGAGCAGTAAATGGTTAACTATATACAGCAAAGAGGTCTCTGAAATAGCTTTTTAAATGGGTGCTCCCGGACCACACTGCCTGCCCCTTGCTCCCAGGGATTATTGAGCAGTAAATGGTTAACTATATACAGGCGCAGAGGTCTCTGAAACAGCTTTTTAATTGGGGACTCCCAAGGCCAAACAGCCTACCCCTGCTCCCAGGGATTATTGAGCAGTAATTGGTTAACTATATACAGCACAGAGGCCACTGAAACAGCTTTTTTAATTGGCGGCTCCCGAGGCCACACTGTCTTTCCCCTGCTCCCAGGGATTATTGAGCAGTAAATGATTATCTATATATAGCACAGAGGTCTCTGAAACTGCTTTTTATGGGGAGCTCCCGAGGCCTCACTGCCTGTCCCCTGCTCCCAGGGATTATTGAGCAGTAAATGGTTAACTAGATACAGCAGAGAGTATCTGAAACAACTTTTTAACTGGGGGCTCCCGAGGCCACACTGCCTGAACCCTGCTCCCAGGGATTATTGAGCAGTAAATGGTTAAATACGTACAGCATAGAGGTCTCTGACACAGCCATTTAATTGGGGGCTCCTGAAACCACACTGCCTTTCCCCTGCTGCCAGGGATTATTGGGAAGTAAATGGTTAACTGTATACAGCACAGAGGTCTCCCAAACAGCTTTTTCATTGGGTGCTGCGAGGCCACACTGCCTGTCCCCTCCTCCAAGGGATTATTGAGCAGTAAATGGTTAACTATATACACGCGCAGTGTTCTCTGACACAGTTTTTTAATTGGGGGCTCCCGGACCACACTGCCTGTCCCCTGCTCCCAGGGATTATTGAGCAGTAAATGGTTAACTATATACAGCACAGAGGTCTCTGAAACAGCTTTTTAATTGGGGGCTCCCGGACCACACTGCCTGTCCCCTGCTCCCAGGGATTATTGAGCAGTAAATGGTTAACTATATCCTGCACAGAGTATCTGAAGCAGCTTTTTAATTGGGGGCTCCCGAGGCCACACTGCCTGTCCCCTGCTCCCAGGGATTATTGAGCAGTAAATGGTTAACTATATAATGGCACAGAGGTCTCTGAAACAGCTTTTTAATTGGGGGTTTCCGAGGCCAACTGCCTTCCCCCTGCTTCCAGGGATTATTGAGCAGTAAATGGTTAACTATATACAGCACAGAGGTCACTGAAACAGCTTTTTAATTGGGAGCTCCCGAGGCCACACTGCCTGTCCCCTGCTCCCAGAGATTATTGAGCAGTAAATGGTTAACTATATACAGGCGCAGAGGTCACTGAACCAGCTTTTTAATTGGGGGCTCCCGAGGCCACACTGCCTGTCCCCTGCTCCCAGGGATTATTGAGCAGTAAATGGTTAACTATGTACAGCACAGAAGTCTCTGAAACGGCCTTATAATTGGGGCTCCCGAGGCCACACTGCCTGTCCCCTGCTCCAAGGGATTATTGAGCAGTAAATGGTTAACTCTATACAGGCACAGAGGTCTCTGAAACAGCTTTTTAATTGGGGGCTCCCGAGGCCACACTGCCTGACCCCTGTTCCCAGGGATTGCTGAGCAGTAAATGGTTAACTCTATACAGGCACAGAGATGTCTGAAACAGCTTTTTAATTGGGGGCTCCCGAGGCCAACCTGCCTGTGCCCTGCTCCCAGGGATTATTGAGCAGTAAATGGTTAACTGTATACAGGCGCAGAGATCACTGAAACAGCTTTTTAATTGGGGGCTCCCGGACCCCACTGCCTGTCCCCTGCTCCCAGAGATTATTGAGAAGTAAATGGTTAATTATATACAGCACAGAGGTCTCTGAAACAGCCTTTTAATTGGGGCTCCCGAGGGCACACTGCCTGTCCCCTCCTCCCAGGGATTATTGAGCAGTAAATGGTTAACTATGTACAGGCACAGAGGTCTCTGAAGCAGCTTTTTAATTGGGAGCTCCCGAGGCCACACTGCCTGTCCCCTGCTCCCAGGGATTATTGAGCAGTAAATGGTTAACTATATACAGGACAGAGGTCTCTGAAACACCTTTTTAACTGGGGGCTCCCGAGGCCACACTGCCTGTCCCCTGCTCCCAGGGATTATTGAGCAGTAAATGGTTAACTATATACAGCACAGAGTATCTGAAACAACTTTTTAATTGTGGGCCCCTGAGGCCAAACTGCCTGTCCCCTGCTCCCAGGGATTATTGAACAGTAAATGGTTAACTATATACAGGCACAAAGGTCTCTGAAACAGCTTTTTAATTGGTGACTCATAAAGCCAAACTGCCTGTCCGCTGCTCCCAGGGATTATTGAGCAGTAAATGGTTAACTATATAATGCACAGTGGCCTCTGAAACAGCTTTTTATTTGGGGGCTCCCCAGGCCACACTGCCTGTCCCCTGCTCCCAGGGATTGTTGAGCAGTAAATGGTTAACTATATACAGCACAGAGGTCACTGATTCAGCTTTTTAATTGGGGGCTCCCAGAGCCACACTGCCTGTCCCCTGCTCAGAAGGATTATTGAGCAGTAAATGGTTAACTATAAAATGCACAGAGGCCTCTGAAACAGCTTTTTAATTGGGGGCTCCCAAGGCCACACTGCCTGTCCCCTGCTCCCAGGGATTATTGAGCAGTAAATGGTTAACTGTATACAGCACAGAGATCTCGGAAACAGCTTTTTAATTGGGGGATCCCGAGGCCAACCTGCCTGCCCCCTTCTCCCAGGGATTATTGAGAAGTAAATGGATAACTCTGTACAGTACAGAGGTCTCTGAAACAGGTTTTTAATTGGGAGCACCCGAGGCTACACTGCCTGTCCCCTGCTCCGAAGGATTAATGAGCAGTAAATGGTTAACTATATACAGCAAAGAGGTCTCTGAAACAGCTTTTTAATTGGGGGCTCCTTGAACCACACTGCCTGTCCCCTGCTCCCAGGGATTATTGAGCAGTAAATGGTTAACTGTATACAGCACAGAGGTCTCTGAAACAGCTTTTTAATTGGGGGCTCCCGGACCACACTGCCTGTCCCCTGATCAGAGGGATTATTGAGCAGTAAATGGTTAATTATATACAGCTCAGAAGTCTCTGAAACAGCCTTTTAATTGGGGCTCCCGAGGCCACACTGCCTGTCCCCTCCTCCCAGGGATTATTGAGCAGTAAATGGTTAACTATATACAGGCACAGATGTCTCTGAAACAGCTATTTAATTGGGGGCTCCCGAGGCCTCACTGCCTGTCCCCTGCTCCCAGGGATTATTAAGCAGTAAATGGTTAACTATATACAGCACAGAGGTCTCTGAAACACCTTTTTAACTGGGGGCTCCCGAGGCCACACTGCCTGTCCCCTGCTCCCAGGGATTATTGAGCAGTAAATGGTTAACTATATACAGCACAGAGTATCTGAAACAGCTTTTTAATTGGGGGCTCCCGAGGCCACACTGCCTGTCCCCTGCTCCCAGGGATTATTGAGCAGTAAATGGTTAATTATATACAGCACAGAGTATCTGAAACAGCTTCTTAATTGGGGGCCCCTGAGGCCAAACTGCCTGTCCCCTGCTCCCAGGGATTATTGAGCAGTAAATGGTTAACTATATACAGGCACAAAGGTCTCTGAAACAGCTTTTTAATTGGTGACTCATAAGGCCAAACTGCCTGTCCCCTGCTCCCAGGGATTATTGAGCAGTAAATGGTTAACTATACAATGCACAGTGGCCACTGAAACAGCTTTTTAATTGGGGGCTCCCCAGGCCACACTGCCTGTCTCCTGCTCCCAGGGATTGTTGAGCAGTAAATGGTTAACTATATACTGCACAGAGGTCACTGAAACAGCTTTTTAACTGGGGGCTCCCGAGGCCACACTGCCTGACCCCTGCTCCCAGGGATTATTGAGCAGTAAATGGTTAACTCTGTACAGCACAGAGGTCTCTGAAACAGTTTTTTAATTGGGGGCACCCGAGGTTACACTGCCTGTCCCCTGCTCCGAAGGATTATTGAGCAGTAAATGGTTAACTATATACAGGCGCAGAAGTCTCTGAAACAGCTTTTTAAATGGGTGCTCCCGGACCACACTGCCTGTCCCTTGCTCCCAGGGATTATTGAGCAGTAAATGGTTAACTATATACAGGCGCAGAGGTCACTGAAACAGCTTTTTAATTGGGAGCTCCCGAGGCCACACTGCCTGACCCTTGCTCTCAGGGATTATTGAGCAGTAAATGGTTAACTATATACAGGCACAGATGTCTCTGAAACAGCTTTTTAATTGGGGGCTCGCGAGGCCACACTGCCTGTCCCCTGCTCCCAGGGATTATTGAGCAGTAAATGGTTAACTATATACAGCACAGAGGTCTCTGAAACAGCCTTTTAATTGGGGGCTCCCTTGGCCACACTGCCTGTCCCCTGCTCCAAGGGATTATTGAGCAGTAAATGGTTAACTCAATACAGGCACAGAGGTCTCCGAAACAGCTTTTTAATTGGGGGCTCCCGTGGCCACACTGCCTGACCCCTGTTCCCAGGGATTGCTGAGCAGTAAATGGTTAACTCTATACAGGCACAGAGATGTCTGAAACAGCTTTTTAATTGGGGGCTCCCGAGGCCAACCTGCCTGTCCCTTCTCCCAGGGATTATTGAGCAGTAAATGGTTAACTGTATACAGGCGCAGAGATCACTGAAACAGCTTTTTAATTGGGGGCTCCCAGACCACACAACCTGTCCCCTGCTCCCAGGGATTATTGAGAAGTAAATGGTTAATTATATACAGCACAGAGGTCTCTGAAACAGCTTTTTAATTGGGGGCTCCCAAGGCCTCACTGGCTGTCCCCCGCTGCCAGGGGTTATTGAGAAGTAAATGGTTAACTATATACAGGCACAGAGGTCTCTGAAACAGCTTTTTAATTGGGAGCTCCCGAGGCCACACTGCCTGTCCCCTGCTCCCAGGGATTATTGGGAAGTACACGGTTAACTATATACAGCACAGAGGTCTCTGAAACAGCTTTTTAATTGGGGACTCCCAAGGCCAAACAGCCTACCCCTGCTCCCAGGGATTATTGAGCAGTAATTGGTTAACTATATACAGCACAGAGGCCTCTGAAACAGTTTTTTAAATTGGGGGCTCCCGAAGCCACACTGCCTGTCCCCTGCTCCCAGGGATTATTGAGCAGTAAATGGTTAACTATATACAGCACAGAGGTCTCTGAAACAGCTTTTTAACTGGGGGGTCCCGAGGGCACACTGCCTGTCCCCTGCTCCCAGGGATTATTGAGCAGTAAATGGTTAACTATATAATGCACAGTGGCCTCTGAAACAGCTTTTTAATTGGGGGCTCCCCAGGCCACACTGCCTGTCCCCTGCTCGCAGGGATTGTTGAGCAGTAAATGGTTAACTATATACAGCACAGAGGTCACTGATTCAGCTTTTTAATTGGGGGCTCCCAGAGCCACACTGCCTGTCCCCTGCTCCGAAGGATTATTGAGCAGTAAATGGTTCACTATAAAATGCACAGAGGCCTCTGAAAGAGCTTTTTAATTGGGGGCTCCCAAGGCCACACTGCCTGTCCCCTGCTCCCATGGATTATTGAGCAGTAAATGGTTAACTGTATACAGCACAGAGATCTCGGAAACAGCTTTTTAATTGGGGGATCCCGAGGCCAACCTGCCTGCCCCCTTCTCCCAGGGATTATTGAGAAGTAAATGGATAACTCTGTACAGTACAGAGGTCTCTGAAACAGCTTTTTAATTGGGAGCACCCGAGGCTACACTGCCTGTCCCCTGCTCCGAAGGATTAATGAGCAGTAAATGGTTAACTATATACAGCAAAGAGGTCTCTGAAACAGCTTTTTAAATGGGTGCTCCCGGACCTCACTGCCTGTCCCTTGCTCCCAGGGATTATTGAGCAGTAAATGGTTAACTATATACAGCACAGAGGTCTCTGAAACAGCTTTTTAATTGGGGGCTCCCGAGGCCACACTGCCTGTGCCCTGCTCCCAGGGATGATTGAGAAGTAATTGGTTAACTATATACAGGCGCAGAGGTCACTGAAACAGCTTTTTAATTGGAGGCACCCGAGGCCACGCTGCCTGGCCCTTGCTCTCAGGGATTATTGAGCAGTAAATGGTTAACTATATACAGGCACAGAGGTCTCTGAAACAGCTTTTTAATTGGGGGCTCCCGTAACCACACTGCCTGTCCCCTGCTCCCAGGGATTATTGAGCAGTAAATGGTTAACTATATACAGCACAGAGGTCTCTGAAACAGCTTTTTAATTGGGAGCTCCCGGACCACACTGCCTTTCCCCTGCTCAGAGGGATTATTGAGCAGTAAATGGTTAATTATATACAGCACAGAAGTTTCTGAAACAGCCTTTTAATTGGGGCTCCCGAGGCCACACTGCCTGTCCCCTGCTCCCAGGGATTATTGAGCAGTAAATGGTTAACTATATACAGGCACAGATGTCTCTGAAACAGCTTTTTAATTGGGGGCTCCCGAGGCCTCACTGCCTGTCCCCTGCTCCCAGGGATTATTGAGCAGTAAATGGTTAACTATATACAGCACAGAGTATCTGAAACACCTTTTTTAACTGGGGTCTCCCGAGGCCACACTGCCTGTCCCCTGCTCCCAGGGATTATTGAGCAGTAAATGGTTAATTATATACAGCACAGAGTATCTGAAACAGCTTCTTAATTGGGGGCCCCTGAGGCCAAACTGCCTGTCCCCTGCTCCCAGGGATTATTGAGCAGTAAATGGTTAACTATATACAGGCACAAAGGTCTCTGAAACAGCTTTTTAATTGGTGACTCACAAGGCCAAACTGCCTGTCCCCTGCTCCCAGGGATTATTGAGCAGTAAATGGTTAATTATATACAGCACAGAGTATCTGAAACAGCTTCTGAATTGGGGGCCCCTGAGGCCAAACTGCCTGTCCCCTGCTCCCAGGGATTATTGAGCAGTAAATGGTTAACTATATACAGGCACAAAGGTCTCTGAAACAGCTTTTTAATTGGTGACTCATAAGGCCAAACTGCCTGTCCCCTGCTCCCAGGGATTATTGAGCAGTAAATGGTTAACTATACAATGCACAGTGGCCTCTGAAACAGCTTTTTAATTGGGGGCTCCCCAGGCCACACTGCCTGTCCCCTGCTCCCAGGGATTGTTGAGCAGTAAATGGTTAACTATATACTGCACAGAGGTCACTGAAACAGCTTTTTAACTGGGGGCTCCCGAGGCCACACTGCCTGACCCCTGCTCCCAGGGATTATTGAGCAGTAAATGGTTAACTCTGTACAGCACAGAGGTCTCTGAAACAGTTTTTTAATTGGGGGCACCCGAGGCTACACTGCCTGTCCCCTGCTCCGAAGGATTATTGAGCAGTAAATGGTTAACTATATACAGGCGCAGAAGTCTCTGAAACAGCTTTTTAAATGGGTGCTCCCGGACCACACTGCCTGTCCCTTGCTCCCAGGGATTATTGAGCAGTAAATGGTTAACTATATACAGGCGCAGAGGTCACTGAAACAGCTTTTTAATTGGGAGCTCCCGAGGCCACACTGCCTGACCCTTGCTCTCAGGGATTATTGAGCAGTAAATGGTTAACTATATACAGGCACAGATGTCTCTGAAACAGCTTTTTAATTGGCGGCTCCCGAGGCCACACTGCCTGTCCCCTGCTCCCAGGGATTATTGAGCAGTAAATGGTTAACTATATACAGCACAGAGGTCTCTGAAACAGCCTTTTAATTGGGGGCTCCCTTGGCCACACTGCCTGTCCCCTGCTCCAAGGGATTATTGAGCAGTAAATGGTTAACTCTATACAGGCACAGAGGTCTCCGAAACAGCTTTTTAATTGGGGGCTCCCGTGGCCACACTGCCTGACCCCTGTTCCCAGGGATTGCTGAGCAGTAAATGGTTAACTCTATACAGGCACAGAGATGTCTGAAACAGCTTTTTAATTGGGGGCTCCCGAGGCCAACCTGCCTGTCCCTTCTCCCAGGGATTATTGAGCAGTAAATGGTTAACTGTATAGAGGCGCAGAGATCACTGAAACAGCTTTTTAATTGGGGGCTCCCAGACTACACTGCCTGTCCCCTGCTCCCAGGGATTATTGAGAAGTAAATGGTTAATTATATACAGCACAGAGGTCTCTGAAACAGCTTTTTAATTGGGGGCTCCCAAGGCCTCACTGGCTGTCCCCCGCTGCCAGGGGTTATTGAGAAGTAAATGGTTAACTATATACAGGCACAGAGGTCTCTGAAACAGCTTTTTAATTGGGAGCTCCCGAGGCCACACTGCCTGTCCCCTGCTCCCAGGGATTATTGGGAAATACACGGTTAACTATATACAGCACAGAGGTCTCTGAAACAGCTTTTTAATTGGGGTCTCCCAAGGCCAAACAGCCTACCCCTGCTCCCAGGGATTATTGAGCAGTAATTGGTTAACTATATACAGCACAGAGGCCTCTGAAACAGTTTTTTAAATTGGGGGCTCCCGAAGCCACACTGCCTGTCCCCTGCTCCCAGGAATTATTGAGCAGTAAATGGTTAACTATATACAGCACAGAGGTCTCTGAAACAACTTTGTAACTGGGGGGTCCCGAGGCCACACTGCCTGTCCCCTGCTCCCAGGGATTATTGAGCAGTAAATGGTTAACTATATAATGCACAGTGGCCTCTGAAACAGCTTTTTAATTGGGGGCTCCCCAGGCCACACTGCCTGTCCCCTGCTCCCAGGGATTGTTGAGCAGTAAATGGTTAACTATATACAGCACAGAGGTCACTGATTCAGCTTTTTAATTGGGGGCTCCCAGAGCCACACTGCCTGTCCCCTGCTCCGAAGGATTATTGAGCAGTAAATGGTTAACTATAAAATGCACAGAGGCCTCTGAAACAGCTTTTTAATTGGGGGCTCCCAAGGCCACACTGCCTGTCCCCTGCTCCCAGGGATTATTGAGCAGTAAATGGTTAACTGTATACAGCAGAGAGATCTCGGAAACAGCTTTTTAATTGGGGGATCCCGAGGCCAACCTGCCTGACCCTTCTCCCAGGGATTATTGAGAAGTAAATGGATAACTCTGTACAGTACAGAGGTCTCTGAAACAGCTTTTTAATTGGGAGCACCCGAGGCTCCACTGCCTGTCCCCTGATCCGAAGGATTAATGAGCAGTAAATGGTTAACTATATACAGCAAAGAGGTCTCTGAAACAGCTTTTTAAATGGGTGCTCCCGGACCACACTGCCTGTCCCTTGCACCCAGGGATTATTGAGCAGTAAATGGTTAACTATATACAGCACAGAGGTCTCTGAATCAGCTTTTAAATTGGGGGCTCACGAGGCCACACTGCCTGTGCCCTGCTCCCAGGGATTATTGAGAAGTAATTGGTTAACTATATACAGGCGCAGAGGTCACTGAAACAGCTTTTTAATTGGAGCGACCCGAGGCCACGCTGCCTGGTCCTTGCTCTCAGGGATTATTGAGCAGTAAATGGTTAACTATATACAGGCACAGAGGTCTCTGAAACAGCTTTTTAATTGGGGGCTCCCGTAACCACACTGCCTGTCCCCTGCTCCCAGGGATTATTGAGCAGTAAATGGTTAACTATATACAGCACAGAGGTCTCTGAAACAGCTTTTTAATTGGGAGCTCCCGGACCACACTGCCTGTCCCCTGCTCAGAGGGATTATTGAGCAGTAAATGGTTAATTATATACAGCACAGAAGTCTCTGAAACAGCCTTTTAATTGGGGCTACCGAAGCCACACTGCCTCTCCCCTCCTCCCAGGGATTATTGAGCAGTAAATGGTTAACTATATACAGGCACAGATGTTTCTGAAACAGCTTTTTAATTGGGGGCTCCCGAGGCCAAACTGCCTGTCCCCTGCTCCCAGGGATTATTGAGCAGTAAATGGTTAATTATATACAGCACAGAGTATCTGAAACAGCTTCTTAATTGGGGGCCCCTGAGGCCAAACTGCCTGTCCCCTGCTCCCAGGGATTATTGAGCAGTAAATCGTTAACTATACAATGCACAGTGGCCTCTGAAACAGCTTTTTAATTGGGGGCTCCCCAGGCCACACTGCCTGTCCCCTGCTCCCAGGGATTGTTGAGCAGTAAATGGTTAACTATATACTGCACAGAGGTCACTGAAACAGCTTTTTAACTGGGGGCTCCCGAGGCCACACTGCCTGACCCCTGCTCCCAGGGATTATTGAGCAGTAAATGGTTAACTCTGTACAGCACAGAGGTCTCTGAAACAGTTTTTTAATTGGGGGCACCCGAGGCTACACTGCCTGTCCCCTGCTCCGAAGGATTATTGAGCAGTAAATGGTTAACTATATACAGGCGCAGAAGTCTCTGAAACAGCTTTTTAATTGGGAGCTCCCGAGGCCACACTGCCTGACCCTTGCTCTCAGGGATTATTGAGCAGTAAATGGTTAACTATATACAGGCACAGATGTCTCTGAAACAGCTTTTTAATTGGGGGCTCCCGAGGCCACACTGCCTGTCCCCTGCTCCCAGGGATTATTGAGCAGTAAATGGTTAACTATATACAGCACAGAGGTCTCTGAAACAGCCTTTTAATTGGGGGCTCCCTTGGCCACACTGCCTGTCCCCTGCTCCAAGGGATTATTGAGCAGTAAATGGTTAACTCTATACAGGCACAGAGGTCTCCGAAACAGCTTTTTAATTGGGGGCGCCCGTGGCCACACTGCCTGACCCCTGTTCCCAGGGATTGCTGAGCAGTAAATGGTTAACTCTATACAGGCACAGAGATGTCTGAAACAGCTTTTTAATTGGGGGCTCCCGAGGCCAACCTGCCTGTCCCTTCTCCCAGGGATTATTGAGCAGTAAATGGTTAACTGTATAGAGGCGCAGAGATCACTGAAACAGCTTTTTAATTGGGGGCTCCCAGACTACACTGCCTGTCCCCTGCTCCCAGGGATTATTGAGAAGTAAATGGTTAATTATATACAGCACAGAGGTCTCTGAAACAGCTTTTTAATTGTGGGCTCCCAAGGCCTCACTGGCTGTCCCCCGCTGCCAGGGGTTATTGAGAAGTAAATGGTTAACTATATACAGGCACAGAGGTCTCTGAAACAGCTTTTTAATTGGGAGCTCCCGAGGCCACACTGCCTGTCCCCTGCTCCCAGGGATTATTGGGAAATACACGGTTAACTATATATAGCACAGAGGACTCTGAAAAAGCTTTTTAATTGGGGTCTCCCAAGGCCAAACAGCCTACCCCTGCTCCCAGGGATTATTGAGCAGTAATTGGTTAACTATATACAGCACAGAGGCCTCTGAAACAGTTTTTTTAATTGGGGGCTCCCGAAGCCACACTGCCTGTCCCCTGCTCCCAGGGATTATTGAGCAGTAAATGGTTAACTATATACAGCACAGAGGTCTCTGAAACAACTTTGTAACTGGGGGGTCCCGAGGCCACACTGCCTGTCCCCTGCTCCCAGGGATTATTGAGCAGTAAATGGTTAACTATATAATGCACAGTGGCCTCTGAAACAGCTTTTTAATTGGGGGCTCCCCAGGCCACACTGCCTGTCCCCTGCTCCCAGGGATTGTTGAGCAGTAAATGGTTAACTATATACAGCACAGAGGCCACTGATTCAGCTTTTTAATTGGGGGCTCCCAGAGCCACACTGCCTGTCCCCTGCTCCGAAGGATTATTGAGCAGTAAATGGTTAACTATAAAATGCACAGAGGCCTCTGAAACAGCTTTTTAATTGGGGGCTCCCAAGGCCACACTGCCTGTCCCCTGCTCCCAGGGATTATTGAGCAGTAAATGGTTAACTGTATACAGCAGAGAGATCTCGGAAACAGCTTTTTAATTGGGGGATCCCGAGGCCAACCTGCCTGCCCCCTTCTCCCAGGGATTATTGAGAAGTAAATGGATAACTCTGTACAGTACAGAGGTCTCTGAAACAGCTTTTTAATTGGGAGCACCCGAGGCTACACTGCCTGTCCCCTGCTCCGAAGGATTAATGAGCAGTAAATGGTTAACTATATACAGCAAAGAGGTCTCTGAAACAGCTTTTTAAATGGGTGCTCCCGGACCACACTGCCTGTCCCTTGCTCCCAGGGATTATTGAGCAGTAAATGGTTAACTATATACAGCACAGAGGTCTCTGAAACAGCTTTTGAATTGGGGGCTCCCGAGGCCACACTGCCTGTGCCCTGCTCCCAGGGATTATTGAGAAGTAAATGGTTAACTATATACAGGCGCAGAGGTCACTGAAACAGCTTTTTAATTGGAGGCACCCGAGGCCACGCTGCCTGTCCCCTGCTCCCAGGGATTATTGAGCAGTAAATGGTTAACTATATACAGGCACAGAGGTCTCTGAAACAGCTTTTTAATTGGGGGCTCCCGTAACCACACTGCCTGTCCCCTGCTCCCAGGGATTATTGAGCAGTAAATGGTTAACTATATACAGCACAGAGGTCTCTGAAACAGCTTTTTAATTGGGAGCTCCCGGACCACACTGCCTGTCCCCTGCTCAGAGGGATTATTGAGCAGTAAATGGTTAATTATATACAGCACAGAAGTCTCTGAAACAGCCTTTTAATTGGGGCTACCGAAGCCACACTGCCTCTCCCCTCCTCCCAGGGATTATTGAGCAGTAAATGGTTAACTATATACAGGCACAGATGTTTCTGAAACAGCTTTTTAATTGGAGGCCCCCGAGGCCAAACTGCCTGTCCCCTGCTCCCAGGGATTATTGAGCAGTAAATGGTTAATTATATACAGCACAGAGTATCTGAAACAGCTTCTTAATTGGGGGCCCCTGAGGCCAAACTGCCTGTCCCCTGCTCCCAGGGATTATTGAGCAGTAAATCGTTAACTATACAATGCACAGTGGCCTCTGAAACAGCTTTTTAATTGGGGGCTCCCCAGGCCACACTGCCTGTCCCCTGCTCCCAGGGATTGTTGAGCAGTAAATGGTTAACTATATACTGCACAGAGGTCACTGAAACAGCTTTTTAACTGGGGGCTCCCGAGGCCACACTGCCTGACCCCTGCTCCCAGGGATTATTGAGCAGTAAATGGTTAACTCTGTACAGCACAGAGGTCTCTGAAACAGTTTTTTAATTGGGGGCACCCGAGGCTACACTGCCTGTCCCCTGCTCCGAAGGATTATTGAGCAGTAAATGGTTAACTATATACAGGCGCAGAAGTCTCTGAAACAGCTTTTTAAATGGGTGCTCCCGGACCACACTGCCTGTCCCTTGCTCCCAGGGATTATTGAGCAGTAAATGGTTAACTATATACAGGCGCAGAGGTCACTGAAACAGCTTTTTAATTGGGAGCTCCCGAGGCCACACTGCCTGACCCTTGCTCTCAGGGATTATTGAGCAGTAAATGGTTAACTATATACAGGCACAGATGTCTCTGAAACAGCTTTTTAATTGGGGGCTCCCGAGGCCACACTGCCTGTCCCCTGCTCCCAGGGATTATTGAGCAGTAAATGGTTAACTATATACAGCACAGAGGTCTCTGAAACAGCCTTTTAATTGGGGGCTCCCTTGGCCACACTGCCTGTCCCCTGCTCCAAGGGATTATTGAGCAGTAAATGGTTAACTCTATACAGGCACAGAGGTCTCCGAAACAGCTTTTTAATTGGGGGCGCCCGTGGCTACACTGTCTGACCCCTGTTCCCAGGGATTGCTGAGCAGTAAATGGTTAACTCTATACAGGCACAGAGATGTCTGAAACAGCTTTTTAATTGGGGGCTCCCGAGGCCAACCTGCCTGTCCCTTCTCCCAGGGATTATTGAGCAGTAAATGGTTAACTGTATAGAGGCGCAGAGATCACTGAAACAGCTTTTTAATTGGGGGCTCCCAGACTACACTGCCTGTCCCCTGCTCCCAGGGATTATTGAGAAGTAAATGGTTAATTATATACAGCACAGAGGTCTCTGAAACAGCTTTTTAATTGGGGGCTCCCAAGGCCTCACTGGCTGTCCCCCGCTGCCAGGGGTTATTGAGAAGTAAATGGTTAACTATATACAGGCACAGAGGTCTCTGAAACAGCTTTTTAATTGGGAGCTCCCGAGGCCACACTGCCTGTCCTCTGCTCCCAGGGATTATTGGGAAATACACGGTTAACTATATATAGCACAGAGGACTCTGAAAAAGCTTTTTAATTGGGGTCTCCCAAGGCCAAACAGCCTACCCCTGCTCCCAGGGATTATTGAGCAGTAATTGGTTAACTATATACAGCACAGAGGCCTCTGAAACAGTTTTTTTAATTGGGGGCTCCCGAAGCCACACTGCCTGTCCCCTGCTCCCAGGGATTATTGAGCAGTAAATGGTTAACTATATACAGCACAGAGGTCTCTGAAACAACTTTGTAACTGGGGGGTCCCGAGGCCACACTGCCTGTCCCCTGCTCCCAGGGATTATTGAGCAGTAAATGGTTAACTATATAATGCACAGTGGCCTCTGAAACAGCTTTTTAATTGGGGGCTCCCCAGGCCACACTGCCTGTCCCCTGCTCCCAGGGATTGTTGAGCAGTAAATGGTTAACTATATACAGCACAGAGGTCACTGATTCAGCTTTTTAATTGGGGGCTCCCAGAGCCACACTGCCTGTCCCCTGCTCCGAAGGATTATTGAGCAGTAAATGGTTAACTATAAAATGCACAGAGGCCTCTGAAACAGCTTTTTAATTGGGGGCTCCCAAGGCCACACTGCCTGTCCCCTGCTCCCAGGGATTATTGAGCAGTAAATGGTTAACTGTATACAGCAGAGAGATCTCGGAAACAGCTTTTTAATTGGGGGATCCCGAGGCCAACCTGCCTGCCCCCTTCTCCCAGGGATTATTGAGAAGTAAATGGATAACTCTGTACAGTACAGAGGTCTCTGAAACAGCTTTTTAATTGGGAGCACCCGAGGCTACACTGCCTGTCCCCTGCTCCGAAGGATTAATGAGCAGTAAATGGTTAACTATATACAGCAAAGAGGTCTCTGAAACAGCTTTTTAAATGGGTGCTCCCGGACCACACTGCCTGTCCCTTGCTCCCAGGGATTATTGAGCAGTAAATGGTTAACTATATACAGCACAGAGGTCTCTGAAACAGCTTTTGAATTGGGGGCTCCCGAGGCCACACTGCCTGTGCCCTGCTCCCAGGGATTATTGAGAAGTAAATGGTTAACTATATACAGGCGCAGAGGTCACTGAAACAGCTTTTTAATTGGAGGCACCCGAGGCCACGCTGCCTGTCCCCTGCTCCCAGGGATTATTGAGCAGTAAATGGTTAACTATATACAGGCACAGAGGTCTCTGAAACAGCTTTTTAATTGGGGGCTCCCGTAACCACACTGCCTGTCCCCTGCTCCCAGGGATTATTGAGCAGTAAATGGTTAACTATATACAGCACAGAGGTCTCTGAAACAGCTTTTTAATTGGGAGCTCCCGGACCACACTGCCTGTCCCCTGCTCAGAGGGATTATTGAGCAGTAAATGGTTAATTATATACAGCACAGAAGTCTCTGAAACAGCCTTTTAATTGGGGCTACCGAGGCCACACTGCCTGTCCCCTCCTCCCAGGGATTATTGAGCAGTAAATGGTTAACTATATACAGGCACAGATGTTTCTGAAACAGCTTTTTAATTGGGGGCTCCCGAGGCCTCACTGCCTGTCCCCTGCTCCCAGGGATTATTGAGCAGTAAATGGTTAACTATATACAGCACAGAGGTCTCTGAAACACCTTTTTAACTGGGGGCTCCCGAGGCCACACTGCCTGTCCCCTGCTCCCAGGGATTATTGAGCAGTAAATGGTTAACTATATACAGCACAGAGTATATGAAACAGCTTTTTAATTGGGGGCTCCCGAGGCCACACTGCCTGTCCCCTGCTCCCAGGGATTATTGAGCAGTAAATGGTTAACTATATACAGCACAGAGGTCTCTGAAACAGCCTTTTAATTGGGGGCTCCCTTGGCCACACTGCCTGTCCCCTGCTCCAAGGGATTATTGAGCAGTAAATGGTTAACTCTATACAGGTACAGAGGTCTCCGAAACAGCTTTTTAATTGGGGGCTCCCGTGGCCACACTGCCTGACCCCTGTTCCCAGGGATTGCTGAGCAGTAAATGGTTAACTCTATACAGGCACAGAGATGTCTGAAACAGCTTTTTAATTGGGCGCTCCCGAGGCCAACCTGCCTGTCCCTTCTCCCAGGGATTATTGAGCAGTAAATGGTTAACTGTATAGAGGCGCAGAGATCACTGAAACAGCTTTTTAATTGGGGGCTCCCAGACCACACTGCCTGTCCCCTGCTCCCAGGGATTATTGAGAAGTAAATGGTTAATTATATACAGCACAGAGGTCTCTGAAACAGCTTTTTAATTGGGGGCTCCCAAGGCCTCACTGGCTGTCCCCCGCTGCCAGGGGTTATTGAGAAGTAAATGGTTAACTATATACAGGCACAGAGGTCTCTGAAACAGCTTTTTAATTGGGAGCTCCCGAGGCCACACTGCCTGTCCCCTGCTCCCAGGGATTATTGGGAAGTACACGGTTAACTATATACAGCACAGAGGTCTCTGAAACAGCTTTTTAATTGGGGACTCCCAAGGCCAAACAGCCTACCCCTGCTCCCAGGGATTATTGAGCAGTAATTGGTTAACTATATACAGCACAGAGGCCTCTGAAACAGTTTTTTTAAATGGGTGCTCCCGGACCACACTGCCTGTCCCTTGCTC
Organism: Scyliorhinus torazame; assembly: GCF_047496885.1. Lineage (NCBI taxonomy): Eukaryota > Metazoa > Chordata > Chondrichthyes > Carcharhiniformes > Scyliorhinidae > Scyliorhinus > Scyliorhinus torazame. The sequence goes on from NW_027308297.1 coordinate 24,101, forward strand.
CCAGGGATTATTGAGCATTAAATGGTTAACTATATACAGGCGCAGAGGTCACTGAAACAGCTTATTAATTGGGAGCTCCCGAGGCCACACTGCCTGACCCTTGCTCTCAGGGATTATTGAGCAGTAAATGGTTAACTATATACAGGCACAGTTGTCTCTGAAACAGCTTTTTAATTGGGGGCTCCCAAGGCCACACTGCCTGTCCCCTGCTCCCAGGGATTATTGAGCAGTAAATGGTTAACTATATACAGGCACAGATGTCTCTGAAACAGCTTTTTAATTGGGGGCTCCCGAGGCCACACTGCCTGTCCCCTGTTCCCAGGGATTGCTGAGCAGTAAATGGTTAACTCTATACAGGCACAGAGATGTCTGAAACAGCTTTTTAATTGGGCGCTCCCGAGGCCAACCTGCCTGTCCCTTCTCCCAGGGATTATTGAGCAGTAAATGGTTAACTGTATAGAGGCGCAGAGATCACTGAAACAGCTTTTTAATTGGGGGCTCCCAGACCACACTGCCTGTCCCCTGCTCCCAGGGATTATTGAGAAGTAAATGGTTAATTATATACAGCACAGAGGTCTCTGAAACAGCTTTTTAATTGGGGGCTCCCAAGGCCTCACTGTCTGTCCCCCGCTGCCAGGGGTTATTGAGAAGTAAATGGTTAACTATATACAGGCACAGAGGTCTCTGAAACAGCTTTTTAATTGGGAGCTCCCGAGGCCACACTGCCTGTCCCCTGCTCCCAGGGATTATTGGGAAGTACACGGTTAAGTATATACAGCACAGAGGTCTCTGAAACAGCTTTTTAATTGGGGACATCCAAGGCCAAACAGCCTACCCCTGCTCCCAGGGATTATTGAGCAGTAATTGGTTAACTATATACAGCACAGAGGCCTCTGAAACAGTTTTTTTAAATGGGTGCTCCCGGACCACACTGCCTGTCCCTTGCTCCCAGGGATTATTGAGCATTAAATGGTTAACTATATACAGGCGCAGATGTCTCTGAAACAGCTTTTTAATTGGGGGCTCCCGAGGCCACACTGCCTGTCCCCTGCTCCCAGGGATTATTGAGCAGTAAATGGTTAACTATATAGAGGCACAGATGTCTCTTAAACAGCTTTTTAATTGGGGGCTCCCGAGGCCACACTGCCTGTCCCCTGCTCCCAGGGATTATTGAGCAGTAAATGGTTAACTATATACAGCACAGAGGTCTCTGAAACAACCTTTTAATTGGGGGCTCCCGAGGCCACACTGCCTGTCCCCTGCTCCCAGGGATTATTGAGCAGTAAATGGTTAACTATGTACAGCACAGAAGTCTCGGAAACGGCCTTTTAATTGGGGCTCCCGAGGCCACACTGCCTGTCCCCTGCTCCAAGGGATTATTGAGCAGTAAATGGTTAACTCTATACAGGCACAGAGGTCTCTGAAACAGCTTTTTAATTGGGGGCTCCCGAGGCCACACTGCCTGACCCCTGTTCCCAGGGATTGCTGAGCAGTAAATGGTTAACTCTATACAGGCACAGAGATGTCTGAAACAGCTTTTTAATTGGGGGCTCCCGAGGCCAACCTGCCTGTCCCTTCTCCCAGGGATTATTGAGCAGTAAATGGTTAACTGTATACAGGCGCAGAGATCACTGAAACAGCTTTTTAATTGGGGGCTTCCGGACCACACTGCCTGTCCCCTGCTCCCAGGGATTATTGAGAAGTAAATGGTTAATTATGTACAGCACAGAGGTCTCTGAAACAGCTTTTTAATTGGGGGCTTCCAAGGCCTCACTGCCTGTCCCCTGCTCCCAGGGATTATTGAGCAGTAAATGGTTAACTATATACAGGCACAGATGTCTCTGAAACAGCTTTTTAATTGGGGGCTCCCGAGGCCACACTGCCTGTCCCCTGCTCCCAGGGATTATTGAGCAGTAAATGGTTAACTATATACAGGCACAGATGTCTCTGAAACAGCTTTTTAATTGGGGGCTCCCGAGGCCACACTGCCTGTCCCCTGCTCCCAGGGATTATTGAGCAGTAAATGGTTAACTATATACAGCACAGAGGTCTCTGAAACAGTTTTTTAATTGGGGGCACCCGAGGCTACACTGCCTGTCCCCTGCTCCGAAGGATTATTGAGCAGTAAATGGTTAACTATATACAGGCACAGATGTCTCTGAAACAGCTTTTTAATTGGGGGCTCCCGAGGCCACACTGCCTGTCCCCTGCTCCCAGGGATTATTGAGCAGTAAATGGTTAACTATATACAGCACAGAGGTCTCTGAAACAGCCTTTTAATTGGGGGCTCCCTTGGCCACACTGCCTGTCCCCTGCTCCAAGGGATTATTGAGCAGTAAATGGTTAACTCTATACAGGCACAGAGGTCTCCGAAACAGCTTTTTAATTGGGGGCTCCCGTGGCCACACTGCCTGACCCCTGTTCCCAGGGATTGCTGAGCAGTAAATGGTTAACTCTATACAGGCACAGAGATGTCTGAAACAGCTTTTTAATTGGGCGCTCCCGAGGCCAACCTGCCTGTCCCTTCTCCCAGGGATTATTGAGCAGTAAATGGTTAACTGTATAGAGGCGCAGAGATCACTGAAACAGCTTTTTAATTGGGGGCTCCCAGACCACACTGCCTGTCCCCTGCTCCCAGGGATTATTGAGAAGTAAATGGTTAATTATATACAGCACAGAGGTCTCTGAAACAGCTTTTTAATTGGGGGCTCCCAAGGCCTCACTGTCTGTCCCCCGCTGCCAGGGGTTATTGAGAAGTAAATGGTTAACTATATACAGGCACAGAGGTCTCTGAAACAGCTTTTTAATTGGGAGCTCCCGAGGCCACACTGCCTGTCCCCTGCTCCCAGGGATTATTGGGAAGTACACGGTTAACTATATACAGCACAGAGGTCTCTGAAACAGCTTTTTAATTGGGGACACCCAAGGCCAAACAGCCTACCCCTGCTCCCAGGGATTATTGAGCAGTAATTGGTTAACTATATACAGCACAGAGGCCTCTGAAACAGTTTTTTTAAATGGGTGCTCCCGGACCACACTGCCTGTCCCTTGCTCCCAGGGATTATTGAGCATTAAATGGTTAACTATATACAGGCGCAGAGGTCACTGAAACAGCTTATTAATTGGGAGCTCCCGGACCACACTGCCTGTCCCTTGCTCTCAGGGATTATTGAGCAGTAAATGGTTAACTATATACAGGCACAGATGTCTCTGAAACAGCTTTTTAATTGGGGGCTCCCGAGGCCACACTGCCTGTCCCCTGCTCCCAGGGATTATTGAGCAGTAAATGGTTAACTATATAGAGGCGCAGAGATCACTGAAACAGCTTTTTAATTGGAGGCTCCCAGACCACACTGCCTGTCCCCTGCTCCCAGGGATTATTGAGCAGTAAATGGTTAACTATATACAGCACAGAGGTCTCTGAAACAACCTTTTAATTGGGGGCTCCCGAGGCCACACTGCCTGTCCCCTGCTCCCAGGGATTATTGAGCAGTAAATGGTTAACTATGTACAGCACAGAAGTCTCTGAAACGGCCTTTTAATTGGGGCTCCCGAGGCCACACTGCCTGTCCCCTGCTCCAAGGGATTATTGAGCAGTAAATGGTTAACTCTATACAGGCACAGAGGTCTCTGAAGCAGCTTTTTGATTGGGGGCTCCCGAGGCCACACTGCCTGACCCCTGTTCCCAGGGATTGCTGAGCAGTAAATGGTTAACTCTATACAGGCACAGAGATGTCTGAAACAGCTTTTTAATTGGGGGCTCCCGAGGCCAACCTGCCTGTCCCTTCTCCCAGGGATTATTGAGCAGTAAATGGTTAACTGTATACAGGCGCAGAGATCACTGAAACAGCTTTTTAATTGGGGGCTCCCGGACCACACTGCCTGTCCCCTGCTCCCAGGGATTATTGAGAAGTAAATGGTTAATTATATACAGCACAGAGGTCTCTGAAACAGCTTTTTAATTGGGGGCTTCCAAGGCCTCACTGCCTGTCCCCTGCTCCCAGGGATTATTGAGCAGTAAATGGTTAACTATGTACAGCACAGAAGTCTCTGAAACGGCCTGTTAATTGGGGCTCCCGAGGCCACACTGCCTGTCCCCTGCTCCAAGGGATTATTGAGCAGTAAATGGTTAATCTATACAGGCACAGAGGTCTCTGAAACAGCTTTTTAATTGGGGGCTCCCGAGGCCACACTGCCTGACCCCTGTTCCCAGGGATTGCTGAGCAGTAAATGGTTAACTCTATACAGGCACAGAGATGTCTGAAACAGCTTTTTAATTGGGGGCTCCCGAGGCCAACCTGCCTGTCCCTTCTCCCAGGGATTATTGAGCAGTAAATGGTTAACTGTATACAGGCGCAGAGATCACTGAAACAGCTTTTTAATTGGGGGTTCCCGGACCACACTGCCTGCCCCCTGCTCCCAGGGATTATTGAGCAGTAAATGGTTAACTATATACAGCACAGAGGTCTCTGAAACAGCTTTTTAATTGGGAGCTCCCGAGGCCACACTGCCTGTCCCCTGCTCCCAGGGATTATTGAGCAGTAAATGGTTAACTATATACAGCACAGAGGTCTCTGAAACAGCTTTTTAATTGGGGGCTCCCGGACCACACTGCCTGTCCCCTGCTCCCAGGGATTATTGAGCAGTAAATGGTTAACTATATACAGCACAGAGGTCTCTGAAACAGCTTTTTAATTGGGGGCTCCCGAGGCCAAACTGCTTTCCCCCTGCTTCCAGGGATTATTGAGCAGTAATTGGTTAACTATATACAGGCACAAAGGTCTCTGAAACAGCTTTTTAATTGGGGACTCCCAAGGCCAAACAGCCTACCCCTGCTCCCAGGGATTATTGAGCAGTAATTGGTTAACTATATACAGCACAGAGGCCTCTGAAACAGTTTTTTTAATTGGGGACTCCTGAAGCCACACTGTCTGTCCCCTGCTCCCAGGGATTATTGAGCAGTAAATGATTAACTATATACAGCACAGAGGCCTCTGAAACAGCTTTTTAATTGGGGGCTCCCAAGGCCACACTGCCTGTCCCCTGCTCCCAGGGATTATTGAGCAGTAAATGGTTAACTGTATACAGCACAGAGATCTCGGAAACAGCTTTTTTATTGGGGGATCCCGAGGCCAACCTGCCTGCCCCCTTCTCCCAGGGATTATTGAGAAGTAAATGGATAACTCTGTACAGCACAGAGGTCTCTGAAACAGCTTTTTAATTGGGGGCTCCCGGAGCCACACTGCCTGTCCCCTGCTCCCAGGGATTATTGAGCAGTAAATGGTTAACTATATACAGCAAAGAGGTCTCTGAAACAGCTTTTTAAATGGGTGCTCCCGGACCACACTGCCTGTCCCTTGCTCCCAGGGATTATTGAGCAGTAAATGGTTAACTATATACAGCACAGAGGTCTCTGAAACAGCTTTTTAATTGGGAGCACCCGAGACTACACTGCCTGTCCCCTGCTCCGAAGGCTTAATGAGCAGTAAATGGTTAACTATGTACAGCAAAGAGGTCTCTGAAACAGCTTTTTAAATGGGGGCTCCCGAGGCCACACTGCCTGTGCCCTGCTCCCAGGGATTATTGAGAAGTAAATGGTTAACTATATACAGCACAGAGGTCTCTGAAACAGCTTTTTAATTGGGGGCTCCCGAGGCCACACTGCCTGTGCCCTGCTCCCAGGGATTATTGAGAAGTAAATGGTTAACTATATACAGGCGCAGAGGTCACTGAAACAGCTTTTCAATTGGAGGCTCCCGAGGCCACGCTGCCTGTCCCCTGCTCCCAGTGATTATTGAGCAGTAAATGGTTAACTATATACAGCACAGAGGTCTCTGAAACAGCTTTTTAATTGGGAGCTCCCGGACCACACTGCCTGTCCCCTGCTCAGAGGGATTATTGAGCAGTAAATGGTTAATTATATTCAGCACAGAAGTCTCTGAAACAGCCTTTTAATTGGGGCTCCCGAGGCCACACTGCCTGTCCCCTGCTCCCAGGGATTATTGAGCAGTAAATGGTTAACTATATACAGCACAGAGGTCTCTGAAACACCTTTTTAACTGGGGGCTCCCGAGGCCACACTGCCTGTCCCCTGCTCCCAGGGATTATTGATCAGTAAATGGTTAACTATATACAGCACAGAGTATCTGGAACAGCTTTTTAATTGGGGGCTCCCGAGGCCACACTGTCTGTCCCCTGCTCCCAGGGATTATTGAGCAGTAAATGGTTAACTATATACAGCACAGAGTATCTGAAACAGCTTTTTAATTGGGGGCCCCTGAGGCCAAACTGCCTGTCCCCTGCTCCCAGGGATTATTGAACAGTAAATGGTTAACTATATACAGGCACAAAGGTCTCTGAAACAGCTTTTTAATTGGTGACTCATAAAGCCAAACTGCCTGTCCCCTGCTCCCAGGGATTATTGAGCAGTAAATGGTTAACTATATAATGCACAGTGGCCTCTGAAACAGCTTTTTAATTGGGGGCTCCCCAGGCCACACTGCCTGTCCCCTGCTCCCAGGGATTGTTGAGCAGTAAATGGTTAACTGTATACAGCACAGAGATCTCGGAAACAGCTTTTTAATTGGGGGATCCCGAGGCCAACCTGCCTGCCCCCTTCTCCCAGGGATTATTGAGAAGTAAATGGATAACTCTGTACAGCACAGAGGTCTCTGAAACAGCTTTTTAATTGGGGGCTCCCGGAGCCACACTGCCTGTCCCCTGCTCCCAGGGATTATTGAGCAGTAAATGGTTAACTATATACAGCAAAGAGGTCTCTGAAACAGCTTTTTAAATGGGTGCTCCCGGACCACACTGCCTGTCCCTTGCTCCCAGGGATTATTGAGCAGTAAATGGTTAACTATATACAGCACAGAGGTCTCTGAAACAGCTTTTTAATTGGGAGCACCCGAGACTACACTGCCTGTCCCCTGCTCCGAAGGCTTAATGAGCAGTAAATGGTTAACTATGTACAGCAAAGAGGTCTCTGAAACAGCTTTTTAAATGGGGGCTCCCGAGGCCACACTGCCTGTGCCCTGCTCCCAGGGATTATTGAGAAGTAAATGGTTAACTATATACAGCACAGAGGTCTCTGAAACAGCTTTTTAATTGGGGGCTCCCGAGGCCACACTGCCTGTGCCCTGCTCCCAGGGATTATTGAGAAGTAAATGGTTAACTATATACAGCACAGAGGTCTCTGAAACAGCTTTTTAATTGGGAGCTCCCGGACCACACTGCCTGTCCCCTGCTCAGAGGGATTATTGAGCAGTAAATGGTTAATTATATTCAGCACAGAAGTCTCTGAAACAGCCTTTTAATTGGGGCTCCCGAGGCCACACTGCCTGTCCCCTGCTCCCAGGGATTATTGAGCAGTAAATGGTTAACTATATACAGCACAGAGGTCTCTGAAACACCTTTTTAACTGGGGGCTCCCGAGGCCACACTGCCTGTCCCCTGCTCCCAGGGATTATTGATCAGTAAATGGTTAACTATATACAGCACAGAGTATCTGAAACAGCTTTTTAATTGGGGGCTCCCGAGGCCACACTGCCTGTCCCCTGCTCCCAGGGATTATTGAGCAGTAAATGGTTAACTATATACAGCACAGAGTATCTGAAACAGCTTTTTAATTGGGGGCCCCTGAGGCCAAACTGCCTGTCCCCTGCTCCCAGGGATTATTGAACAGTAAATGGTTAACTATATACAGGCACAAAGGTCTCTGAAACAGCTTTTTAATTGGTGACTCATTAAGCCAAACTGCCTGTCCCCTGCTCCCAGGGATTATTGAGCAGTAAATGGTTAACTATATAATGCACAGTGGCCTCTGAAACAGCTTTTTAATTGGGGGCTCCCCAGGCCACACTGCCTGTCCCCTGCTCCCAGGGATTGTTGAGCAACAAAGAACAAACAAAGAACAAAGAAATGTACAGCACAGGAACAGGCCCTTCGGCCCTCCAAGCCCGTGCCGACCATACTGCCCGAATAAACTACAATCTTCTACACTTCCTGGGTCCGTATCCTTCTATTCCCATCCTATTCATATATTTGTCAAGATGCCCCTTAAATGTCCCTATCGTCCCTGCCTCCACTACCTCCTCCGGTAGTGAGTTCCAGGCACCCACTACCCTCTGCGTAAAAAACTTGCCTCGTACATCTACTCTAAACTTTGCCCCTCTCACCTTAAACCTATGCCCCCTAGTAATTGACCCCTCTACCCTGGGGAAAAGCCTCTGACTATCCACTCTGTCTATGCCCCTCATAATTTTGTATACCTCTATCAGGTCGCCCCTCAACCTCCTTCGTTCCAGTGAGAACAAACCGAGTTTATTCAATCGCTCCTCATAGCTTATGCCCTCCATACCAGGCAACATTCTGGTAAATCTCTTCTGCACCCTCTCTAAAGCCTCCACATCCTTCTGGTAGTGTGGCGACCAGAATTGAACACTATACTCCAAGTGTGGCCTAACTAAGGTTCTATACAGCTGCAACATGACTTGCCAATTCTTATACTCAATGCCCCGGCCAATGAAGGCAAGCATGCCGTATGCCTTCTTGACTACCTTCTCCACCTGTGTAGCCCCTTTCAGTGATCTGTGGACCTGTACTCCTAGATCTCTTTGACTTTCAATACTCTTGAGGGTTCTACCATTCACTGTATATTCCCTACCTGCATTAGCCCTTCCAAAATGCATTACCTCACATTTGTCCAGGTTAAACTCCATCTGCCATCTCTCCGCCCAAGTCTCCAGACAATCTAAATCCTGCTGTATCCTCAGACAGTCCTCATCGCTATCCGCAATTCCACCAACCTTTGTGTCGTCTGCAAACTTACTAATCAGACCAGTTACATTTTCCTCCAAATCATTTATATATACTACAAAGAGCAAAGGTCCCAGCACTGATCCCTGTGGAACACCACTGGTCACAGCCCTCCAATTAGAAAAGCATCCCTCCATTGCTACCCTCTGCCTTCTATGGCCTAGCCAGTTCTGTATCCACCTTGCCAGTTCACCCCTGATCCCGTGTGACTTCACCTTTTGTACTAGTCTACCATGAGGGACCTTGTCAAAGGCCTTACTGAAGTCCATATAGACAACATCTACTGCCCTACCTGCATCAATCATCTTAGTGACCTCCTCGAAAAACTCTATCAAGTTAGTGAGACACGACCTCCCCTTCACAAAACCGTGCTGCCTCTCACTAATACGTCCATTTGCTTCCAAATGGGAGTAGGTCCTGTCTCGAAGAATTCTCTCCAGTAATTTCCCTACCACTGAAGTAAGGCTCACCGGCCTGTAGTTCCCGGGATTATCCCTGCCACCCTTCTTAAACAGAGGAACAACATTGGCTATTCTCCAGTCCTCCGGGACATCCCCTGAAGACAGCGAGGATCCAAAGATTTCTGTCAAGGCCTCAGCAATTTCCTCTCCAGCCTCCTTCAGTATTCTGGGGTAGATCCCACCCGGCCCTGGGGACTTATCTACCTTAATATTTTTTAAGACACCCAACACCTCGTCTTTTTGGATCACAATGTGACCCAGGCTATCTACACCCCCTTCTCCAGACTCAACATCTACCAATTCCTTCTCTTTGGTGAATACTGATGCAAAGTATTCATTTAGTACCTCGCCCATTTCCTCTGGCTCCACACATAGATTCCCTTGCCTATCCTTCAGTGGGCCAACCCTTTCCCTGGCTACCCTCTTGCTTTTTATGTAAGTGTAAAAAGCCTTGGGATTTTCCTTAACCCTATTTGCCAATGACTTTTCATGACCCCTTCTAGCCCTCCTGACTCCCTGCTTAAGTTCCTTCCTACTTTCCTTATATGCCACACAGGCTTCGTCTGTTCCCAGCCTTTTAGCCCTGACAAATGCCTCCTTTTTCTTTTTGACGAGGCCTACAATATCATTCGTCATCCAAGGTTCCCGAAAATTGCCGTATTTGTCTTTCTTCCTCACAGGAACATGCCTGTCCTGTATTCCTATCAACTGACACTTGAAAGCCTCCCACATGTCAGATGTTGATTTGCCCTCAAACATCCGCCCCCAATCTATGCTCTTCAGTTCCCGCCTAATATTGTTATAATTAGCCTTCCCCCAATTTAGCACATTCATCCTCGGACCACTCTTATCCTTGTCCACCAGTACTTTAAAACTTACTGAATTGTGGTCACTGTTACCGAAATGCTCCCCTACTGAAACATCTACCACCTGGCCGGGCTCATTCCCCAATACCAGGTCCAGTACCGCCTCTTCCCTAGTTGGACTGTTTACATATTGTTTTAAGAAGCCCTCCTGGATGCTCCTTACAAACTCTGCCCCGTCTAAGCCCCTGGCACTAAGTGAGTCCCAGTCAATATTGGGGAAGTTGAAGTCTCCCATCACCACAACCCTGTTGTTTTTACTCTTTTCCAAAATCTGTCTACCTATCTGCTCCTCTTTCTCCCGCTGGCTGTTGGGAGGCCTGTAGTATACCCCCAACATTGTGACTGCACCCTTCTTATTCCTGATCTCTACCCATATAGCCTCACTGCCCTCTGAGGTGTCCTCTCGCTGTATATGGTTAACAATATACAGCACAGAGGTCACTGATTCAGCTTTTTAATTGGGGGCTCCCAGAGCCACACTGCCTGTCCCATGCTCCGAAGGATTATTGAACAGTAAATGGTTAACTATAAAATGCACAGAGGCCTCTGAAACAGCTTTTTAATTGGGGGCTCCCAAGGCCACACTGCCTGTCCCCTGCTCCCAGGGATTATTGAGCAGTAAATGGTTAACTGTATACAGCACAGAGATCTCGGAAACAGCTTTTTAATTGGGGGATCTCGAGGCTAACCTGCCTGCCCCCTTCTCCCAGGGATTATTGAGAAGTAAATGGATAACTCTGTACAGTACAGAGGTCTCTGAAACAGCTTTTTAATTGGGAGCACCCGAGGCTACACTGCCTGTCCCCTGCTCCGAAGGATTAATGAGCAGTAAATGGTTAACTATATACAGCACAGAGGTCTCTGAAACAGCTTTTTAAATGGGTGCTCCCGGACCACACTGCCTGTCCCATGCTCCCAGGGATTATTGAGCAGTAAATGGGTAACTATATACAGCACAGAGGTCTCTGAAACAGCTTTTGAATTGGGGGCTCCCGAGGCCACACTGCCTGTGCCCTGCTCCCAGGGATTATTGAGAAGTAAATGGTTAACTATATACAGGCGCAGAGGTCACTGAAACAGCTTTTTAATTGGAGGCACCCGAGGCCACGCTGCCTGGCCCTTGCTCTCAGGGATTATTGAGCAGTAAATGGTTAACTATATACAGGCACAGAGGTCTCTGAAACAGCTTTTTAATTGGGGGCTCCCGTAACCACACTGCCTGTCCCCTGCTCCCAGGGATTATTGAGCAGTAAATGGTTAACTGTATACAGCACAGAGGTCTCTGAAACAGCTTTTTAATTTGGAGCTCCCGGACCACACTGCCTGTCCCCTGCTCAGAGGGATTATTGCGCAGTAAATGGTTAATTATATACAGCACAGAAGTCTCTGAAACACCCTTTTAATTGGGGCTCCCGAGGCCACACTGCCTGTCCCCTCCTCCCAGGGATTATTGAGCAGTAAATGGTTAACTATATACAGGCACAGATGTCTCTGAAACAGCTTTTTAATTGGGGGCTCCCGAGGCCTCACTGCCTGTCCGCTGCTCCCAGGGATTATTGAGCAGTAAATGGTTAACTATATACAGCACAGAGGTCTCTGAAACACCTTTTTAACTGGGGGCTCCCGAGGCCACACTGCCTGTCCCCTGCTCCCAGGGATTATTGAGCAGTAAATGGTTAACTATATACAGCACAGAGTATCTGAAACAACTTTTTAATTGGGGGCTCCCCAGGCCACACTGCCTGTCCCCTGCTCCCAGGGATTGTTGAGCAGTAAATGGTTAACTATATACTGCACAGAGGTCACTGAAACAGCTTTTTAACTGGGGGCTCCCGAGGCCACACTGCCTGACCCCTGCTCCCAGGGATTATTGAGCAGTAAATGGTTAACTCTGTACAGCACAAAGGTCTCTGAGACAGTTTTTTAATTGGGGGCACCCGAGGCTACACTGCCTGTCCCCTGCTCCGAAGGATTATTGAGCAGTAAATGGTTAACTATATACAGGCGCAGAAGTCTCTGAAACAGCTTTTTAAATGGGTGCTCCCGGACCACACTGCCTGTCCCTTGCTCCCAGGGATTATTGAGCAGTAAATGGTTAACTATATACAGGCGCAGAGGTCACTGAAACAGCTTTTTAATTGGGAGCTCCCGAGGCCACACTGCCTGACCCCTGCTCCCAGGGATTATTGAGCAGTAAATGGTTAACTATATACAGCACAGAGGTCTCTTAAACAACCTTTTAATTGGGGGCTCCAGAGGCCACACTGCCTGTCCCCTGCTCCCAGGGATTATTGAGCAGTAAATGGTTAACTATGTACAGCACAGAAGTCTCTGAAACGGCCTTTTAATTGGGGGCTCCCGAGGCCACACTGCCTGTCCCCTGCTCCAAGGGATTATTGAGCAGTAAATGGTTAACTCGAAACAGGCACAGAGATGTCTGAAACAGCTTTTTAATTGGGGGCTCCCGAGGCCAACCTGCCTGTCCCTTCTCCCAGGGATTATTGAGCAGTAAATGGTTAACTGTATACAGGCGCAGAGATCACTGAAACAGCTTTTTAATTGGGGGCTCCCGGACCACACTGCCTGTCCCCTGCTCCCAGGGATTATTGAGAAGTAAATGGTTAATTATATACAGCACATAGGTCTCTGAAACAGCTTTTTAATTGGAGTCTCCCAAGGCCTCACTGGCTGTCCCCCGCTGCCAGGGGTTATTGAGAAGTAAATGGTTAACTATATACAGGCACAGAGGTCTCTGAAACAGCTTTTTAATTGGGAGCTCCCGAGGCCACACTGCCTGTCCCCTGCTCCCAGGGATTATTGGGAAGTACACGGTTCACTTTATACAGCATAGAGGTCTCTGAAACAGCTTTTTAATTGGGGGCTCCCGAGGCCAAACTGCTTTCCCCCTGCTTCCAGGGATTATTGAGCAGTAATTGGTTAACTATATACAGGCACAAAAGTCTCTGAAACAGCTTTTTAATTGGGGACTCCCAAGGCCAAACAGCCTACCCCTGCTCCCAGGGATTATTGAGCAGTAATTGGTTAACTATATACAGCACAGAGGCCTCTGAAACAGTTTTTTTAATTGGGGGCTCCCGAAACCACACTGTCTGTCCCCTGCTCCCAGGGATTATTGAGCAGGAAATGGTTAACTTTATAGAGCACAGAGTATCTGAAACACCTTTTTAACTGGGGGCTCCCGAGGCCACACTACCTGTCCCCTGCTCCCAGGGATTATTGAGCAGTAAATGGTTAAATACGTACAGCAAAGAGGCCTCTGAAACAGCTTTTTAATTGGGGTCTCCCGAGGCCACACTGCCTGTCCCCTGCTCCCAGGGATTATTGAGCAGTAAATGGTTAACTATATACAGCACAGAGGTCTCTGAAACAGCGTTTTAATTGGGGGCTGCTGGAGCCACACTGCCTGCTGCCTGCTCCCAGGGATTATTGAGAAGTAAATGGTTAATTATATACTGCACAGAGCCCTCTGAAAAAGCTTTTTAATTGTGGGCTCCCGGACCACACTGCCTGTCCCCTGCTCCCAGGTTTTATTGAGCAGTAAATGGTTAACTACATACAGGCACAGAGGTCTCAGCCTTTTAATCGGGGGCTCCCGAGTCCACACTGCCTGCCCCCTGCTCCCAGGGATTATTGAGCAGTAAATGGTTAACCATATACAGCAAAGACGTCTCTGAAACAGCTTTTTAATTGGGGGCTCCCGAGGCCACACTGCCTCTACCCTGCTCCCAGGGATTATTGAGCAGTAAATGGTTAACTATATACAGCACAGAGGTCTCTGAAACAACTTTTTAATTGGCGGCTCCAGCGGCCACACAGCCTGACCCCTCCTCCCAGGGATTATTGAGCAGTAAATGGTTAGCTATATACAGCACACAGGTCTCTGAAACAGCTTTTTAATTGGGGGCTCCCGAGGCCACACTGCCTGTTCCCTGCTCCCAGGGATTATTGAGCAGTAAATGGTTAACTATATACAGCACAGAGGTCTCTGACACAGCATTTTAATTGGGGTCTCCCGGACCACACTGCCTGACCCCTGCTCCCAGGGATTATTGAGCAGTAAATGGTTAGCTATATACAGCACACAGGTCTCTGAAACAGCTTTTTAATTGGGGGCTCCCGAGGCCACACTGCCTGTTCCCTGCTCCCAGGGATTATTGAGCTGTAAATGGTTAACTATATACAGCACAGAGGTCTCTGACACAGCATTTTAATTGGGGTCTCCCGGACCACACTGCCTGACCCCTGCTCCCAGGGATTATTGAGCAGTAAATGGTTAGCTATATACAGCACACAGGTCTCTGAAACAGCTTTTTAATTGGGGGCTCCCGAGGCCACCCTGCCTGCCCCCTGCTCCCAGGGATTATTGAGCAGTAAATGGTTAAATATATACAGCACAGTGGTCTCTGAAACAGCTTTTGAATTGGGGGTTCCCGAGGCCACACTGCCTGACCCCTGCTCCCAGGGATTATTGAGAAGTAAATGGTTAACTATATACAGCACAGAGGTCTCTGAAACAGCTTTTTAATTGGGGGCTTCCGAGGCCACACTGCCTGCTCCCTGTTCCCAGGGATTATTGAGAAGTAAATGGTTAATTATATACTGCACAGAGCCCTCTGAAACAGCTTTTTAATTTTGGGCTCCCGGACCACACTGCCTGTCCCCTACTCCCAGGGATTATTGAGCAGTAAATGGTTAACTGTATACAGCACAGAGTATCTGAAACACCTTTTTAACAGGGGGCTCCCGAGGCCACACTGCCTGACCCCAGCTCCCAGGGATTATTGAGCAGTAAATGGTTAACCATATACAGCAAAGACGTCTCTGAAACAGCTTTTTAATTTGGGGCTCACGGACCACACTGCCTGTCCCCTGCTCCCAGGGATTATTGAGCAGTAAATGGTTAACTATATACAGCACAGATGTCTCTGAAACAGCTTTTTAATTGGGGGCTCCCGAGGCCACACTGCCTGTTCCCTGCTCTCAGGGATTATTGAGCAGTAAATGGTTAACTATATACAGCACAGAGGTCTCTGACACAGCATTTTAATTGGGGTCTCCCGGACCACACTGCCTGACCCCTGCTCCCAGGGATTATTGAGCAGTAAATGGTTAGCTATTTACAGCACACAGGTCTCTGAAACAGCTTTTTAATTGGGGGCTCCCGAGGCCACCCTGCCTGCCCCCTGCTCCCAGGGATTACTGAGCAGTAAATGGTTAACCATATACAGCAAAGACGTCTCTGAAACAGCTTTTTAATTGGGGGATCACGGTCCACACTGCCTGTCCCCTGCTCCCAGGGATTATTGAGAAGTAAATGGTTAACTATATACAGCACAGAGGTCTCTGAAACAGCTTTTTAATTGGGGGCTTCCGAGGCCACACTGCCTGCTCCCTGCTCCCAGGGATTATTGAGAAGTAAATGGTTAATTATATACTGCACAGAGGTCTCTGAAACAGCTTTTTAATTGTGGGCTCCCGGACCACACTGCCTGTCCCCTGCTCCCCGGGTTTATTGAGCAGTAAATGGTTAACTATATACAGGCACAGAGGTCTCTGAAACAGCTTTTTAATTGGGGGCTCCCGGGTCCACACTGCCTATCCCCTACTCATAGGGATTATTGAGCAGTAAATGGTTAACTATATACAGCACAGAGTATCTGAAACACCTTTTTAACTGGGGGCTCCCGAGGCCACACTGCCTGACCCCTGCTCCCAGGGATTATTGAGCAGTAAATGGTTAAATACGTACAGCACAGAGGTCTCTGAAACAGCCATTTAATTGGGGGCTCCTGAGGCCACACTGCCTTTTCCCTGCTGCCAGGGATTATTGGGAAGTAAATGGTTAACTGTATGCAGCACAGACGTCTCCCAAACAGCTTTTTCATTGGGTGCTGAGAGGCCACACTGCCTGTCCCCTGCTCCAAGGGATTATTGAGCAGTAAATGGTTAACTATATACAGCGCAGTGTCCTCTGACACAGCATTTTAATTGGGGGCTCCCGGACCACACTGCCTGTCCCCTGCTCCCAGGGATTATTGAGCAGTAAATGGTTAACTATATACAGCACAGAGGTCTCCGAAACAGCTTTTTAATTGGGGGCTCCCGGACCACACTGCCTGTCCCCTGCTCCCAGGGATTATTGAGCAGTAAATGGTTAACTATATACAGCACAAAGTATCTGAAACAGCTTTTTAATTGGGGGCTCCCGAGGCCACACTGCTTGTCCCCTGCTCCCAGGGATTATTGAGAAGTAAATGGTTAACTATATACTGCACAGAGGTCACTGATTCAGCTTTTTAATTGGGGGCTCCCGAGGCCACACTGCCTGTCCCCTGCTCCCAGGGATTATTGAGCAGTAAATGTTTAACCCTGTACAGCACAAAGGTCTCCCAAACAGCTTTTTCATTGGGGGCTCCCGAGGCCACACTGCCTGTCCCCTGCTCTCAGGGATTATTGAGCAGTAAATGGTTAACTATATACAGGTGCAGTGGTCTCTGACACGGCATTTTAACTGGTGGGCCCCTGACCACACTGCCTGTCCCCTGCTCCCAGGGATTATTGAGCAGTAAATGGTTAAATATATACAGCACAGAGGTCTCTGAAACAGCTTTTCAATTGGGGGTTCCCGAGGCCACACTGCCTGACCCCTGCTCCCAGGGATTATTGAGAAGTAAATGGTTAACTATATACTGCACAGAGGTCACTGATTCAGCTTTTTAATTGGGGGCTCCCGAGGCCACACTGCCTGTCCCCTGCTCCCAGGGATTATTGAGCAGTAAATGTTTAACCCTGTACAGCACAAAGGTCTCCCAAACAGCTTTTTCATTGGGGGCTCCCGAGGCCACACTGCCTGTCCCCTGCTCCCAGGGATTATTGAGCAGTAAATGGTTAACTATATACAGGTGCAGTGGTCTCTGAGACTTCATTTTAACTGGTGGGCCCCTGACCACACTGCCTGTCCCCTGCTCCCAGGGATTATTGAGCAGTAAATGGTTAAATATATACAGCACAGAGGTCTCTGAAACAGCTTTTCAATTGGGGGTTCCCGAGGCCACACTGCCTGTCCCCTGCTCCCAGGGATTATTGGGAAGTACACGGTTCACTATATACAGCATAGAGGTCTCTGAAACAGCTTTTTAATTCGGGGCTCCCGAGGCCAAACTGCCTGTCCCCTGCTCCCAGGGATTATTGAGCAGTAATTGGTTAACTATATACAGCACAGAGGCCTCTGAAACAGTTTTTTTAAATGGGTGCTCCCGGACCACACTGCCTGTCCCTTGCTCCCAGGGATTATTGAGCAGTAAATGGTTAACTATATACAGGCGCAGAGGTCACTGAAACAGCTTTTTAATTGGGAGCTCCCGAGGCCACACTGCCTGACCCTTGCTCTCAGGGATTATTGAGCAGTAAATGGTTAACTATATACAGGCGCAGAGGTCACTGAAACAGCTTTTTAATTGGGAGCTCCCGAGGCCACACTGCCTGTCCCATGCTCCCAGGGATTATTGAGCAGTAAATGGTTAACTATATACAGGCACAGATGTCTCTGAAACAGCTTTTTAATTGGGGGCTCCCGAAGCCACACTGCCTGTCCCCTGCTCCCAGGGATTATTGAGCAGTAAATGTTTAACTATATACAGGCACAGATGTCTCTGAAACAGCTTTTTAATTGGGGGCTCCCGAGGCCACACTGCCTGTCCCCTGCTCCCAGGGATTATTGAGCAGTAAATGGTTAACTATATACAGCACAGAGGTCTCTGAAACAACCTTTTAATTGGGGGCTCCCGAGGCCACACTGCCTGTCCCCTGCTCCCAGGGATTATTGAGCAGTAAATGGCTAACTATGTACAGCACAGAAGTCTCTGAAACGGCCTTTTAATTGGGGCTCCCGAGGCCACACTGCCTGTCCCCTGCTCCAAGGGATTATTGGGAAGTACACGGTTCACTTTATACAGCATAGAGGTCTCTGAAACAGCTTTTTAATTGGGGGCTCCCGAGGCCAAACTGCCTTCCCCCTGCTTCCAGGGATTATTGAGCAGTAATTGGTTAACTATATACAGGCACAAAGGTCTCTGAAACAGCTTTTTAATTGGGGACTCCCAAGGCCAAACAGCCTACCCCTGCTCCCAGGGATTATTGAGCAGTAATTGGTTAACTATATACAGCACAGAGGCCTCTGAAACAGTTTTTTTAATTGGGGGCTCCCGAAGCCACACTGTCTGTCCCCTGCTCCCAGGGATTATTGAGCAGTAAATGATTAACTATATACAGCACAGAGGTCTCTGAAACAGCTTTTTAATTGGGAGCTCCCGGACCACACTGCCTGTCCCCTGCTCAGAGGGATTATTGAGCAGTAAATGGTTAACTATATACAGCACAGAGTATCTGAAACACCTTTTTAACTGGGGGCTCCCGAGGCCACACTGCCTGTCCGTTGCTCCCAGGGATTATTGAGCAGTAAATGGTTAACTATATACAGCACAGAGTATCTGAAACACCTTTTTAACTGGGGACTCCCGAGGCCTGCCTGTCCCCTGCTCGCAGGGATTATTGAGCAGTAAATGGTTAACTATATACAGCACAGAGTATCTGGAACAGCTTTTTAATTGGGGGCCCCCGAGGCCAAACTGCCTGTCCCCTGCTCCCAGGGATTTTGAGCAGTAAATGGTTAACTATACACAGGCACAAAGGTCTCTGAAACAGCTTTTTAATTGGTGACTCACAAGGCCAAACTGCCTGTCCCCTGCTCCCAGGGATTATTGAGCAGTAAATGGTTAACGATATAATGCACAGAGGCCTCTGAAACAGCTTTTTAATTGGGGGCTCCCAAGGCCACACTGCCTGTCCCCTGCTCCCAGGGATTGTTGAGCAATAAATGGTTAAGTATATACAGCACAGAGGTCACTGATTCAGCTTTTTAATTGGGGGCTCCCTAGGCCACACTGCCTGACCCTGCTCCCAGAGATTATTGAGCAGGAGATGGTTAACTACGTACAGCACAGAGGTCACTGAAACAGCTTTTTAATTGGGGGCTCCCGAGGCCACACTGCATGTCCCCTGCTCCCAGGGATTATTGAGCAGGAGATGGTTAACTACGTACAGCACAGAGGTCACTGAAACAGCTTTTTAACTGGGGGCTCCCGAGGCCACACTGCCTGACCCCTTCTCCCAGGGATTATTGAGCAGTAAATGGTTAACTATATACAGCACAGAGGCCTCTGAAACAGCTTTTTAATTGGGGGCTCCCGAGGCCACACTGCCTGTCCCCTGCTCCCAGGAATTATTGAGCAGTAAATGGTTAACTATATACAGCACAGAGGTCTCTAAAACACCTTTTTAACTGGGGGCTCCCGAGGCCACACTGCCTGTCCCCTGCTCCCAGGGATTATTGAGCAGTAAATGATTAACTATGTACAGCACAAAGGTCTCTGAAACAGCTTTTTAATTGGGGGCTCTCGAGACCACACTGCCTGTCCCCTGCAACCAGGGATTATTGAGCAGTAAATGGTTAACGAAATACAGCACAGCAAATCTGAAACAGCTTTTTAATTGGGGGCTACCGGAGCCACACTGCCTGTCCCCTGCTCCCAGGGGTTATTGAGCAGTAAATGGTTAACTGTATACAGGACAGAGGCCTCTGAAGCAGCTTTTTAATTGGGGGCTCCCAAGGCTACACCGCCTGTCCCCTGCTCCCAGGGATTATTGAGCAGTAAATGGTTAACTGTATACAGCACAGAGGTCTCTGAAACAGTTTTTTATTTGGGGGCGCCTGAGGCCACACTGCCTGTACCCTGCTCCGAAGGATTATTGAGCAGTAAATGGTTAACTATATACAGGCGCAGAGGTCACTGAAACAGCTTTTTAAATTGGTGCTCCCGGACCACACTGCCTGTCCCTTGCTCCCAGAGATTATTGAGCAGTAAATGGTTAACTATATACAGACGCAGAGGTCACTGAAACAGCTTTTTAATTGGGGGCTCCCGAGGCCACACTGCCTGACCCCTGCTCTCAGGGATTATTGAGCAGTAAATGGTTAACTATATACAGGCACAGAGGTCTCTGAAACAGCTTTTTAATTGGGGGCTCCCTAGGCCACACTGCCTGACCCTGCTCCCAGAGATTATTGAGCAGGAGATGGTTAACTACGTACAGCACAGAGGTCACTGAAACAGCTTTTTAATTGGGGGCTCCCGAGGCCACACTGCATGTCCCCTGCTCCCAGGGATTATTGAGCAGGAGATGGTTAACTACGTACAGCACAGAGGTCACTGAAACAGCTTTTTAACTGGGGGCTCCCGAGGCCACACTGCCTGACCCCTTCTCCCAGGGATTATTGAGCAGTAAATGGTTAACTATATACAGCACAGAGGCCTCTGAAACAGCTTTTTAATTGGGGGCTCCCGAGGCCACACTGCCTGTCCCCTGCTCCCAGGGATTATTGAGCAGTAAATGGTTAACTATATACAGCACAGAGGTCTCTAAAACACCTTTTTAACTGGGGGCTCCCGAGGCCACACTGCCTGTCCCCTGCTCCCAGGGATTATTGAGCAGTAAATGGTTAACTATGTACAGCACAAAGGTCTCTGAAACAGCTTTTTAATTGGGGGCTCTCGAGACCACACTGCCTGTCCCCTGCAACCAGGGATTATTGAGCAGTAAATGGTTAACTATATACAGCACAGAGTATCTGAAACAGCTTTTTAATTGGGGGCTCCCGGAGCCACACTGCCTGTCCCCTGCTCCCAGGGATTATTGAGCAGTAAATGGTTAACTGTATACAGGACAGAGGCCTCTGAAGCAGCTTTTTAATTGGGGGCTCCCAAGACTACACCGCCTGTCCCCTGCTCCCAGGGATTATTGAGCAGTAAATGGTTAACTGTATACAGCACAGAGGTCTCTGAAACAGTTTTTTAATTGGGGGCGCCTGAGGCCACACTGCCTGTACCCTGCTCCGAAGGATTATTGAGCAGTAAATGGTTAACTATATACAGGCGCAGAGGTCACTGAAACAGCTTTTTAAATTGGTGCTCCCGGACCACACTGCCTGTCCCTTGCTCCCAGAGATTATTGAGCAGTAAATGGTTAACTATATACAGGCGCAGAGGTCACTGAAACAGCTTTTTAATTGGGGGCTCCCGAGGCCACACTGCCTGACCCTTGCTCTCAAGGATTATTGAGCAGTAAATGGTTCACTATATACAGGCACAGAGGTCTCTGAAACAGCTTTTTAATTGGGGGCTCCCGAGGCCGCACTGCCTGTCCCCTGCTCCCAGGGATTATTGAGCAGTAAATGGTTAACTATATACAGCACAGAGGTCTCTGAAACAGCTTTTTAATTGGGGGCTCCCGAGCCCACACTGCCTGTCCCCTGCTCCCAGGGATTATTGAGCAGTAAATAGTTAACTATATACAGCACAGAAGTCTCTGAAACAGCCTTTTAATTGGGGCTCCGAGGCCACACTGCCTGTTCCCTGCTCCAAGGGATTATTGAGCAGTAAATGGTTAACTCTATACAGGCACAGAGGTCTCTGAAACAGCTTTTTAATTGGGGGCTCCCGAGGCCACACTGCCTGACCCCTGTTCCCAGGGATTGCTGAGCAAAGAACAAAGAACAAAGAAATGTACAGCACAGGAACAGGCCCTTCGGCCCTCCAAGCCCGTGCCGACCATACTGCCCGACTAAACTACAATCTTCTATACTTCCTGGGTCCGTATCCTTCTATTCCCATCCTATTCATATATTTGTCAAGATGCCCCTTAAATGTCCCTATCGTCCCTGCCTCCACTACCTCCTCCGGTAGTGAGTTCCAGGCACCCACTACCCTCTGCGTAAAAAACTTGCCTCGTACATCTACTCTAAACTTTGCCCCTCTCACCTTAAACCTATGCCCCCTAGTAATTGACCCCTCTACCCTGGGGAAAAGCCTCTGACTATCCACTCTGTCTATGCCCCTCATAATTTTGTATACCTCTATCAGGTCGCCCCTCAACCTCCTTCGTTCCAGTGAGAACAAACCGAGTTTATTCAATCGCTCCTCATAGCTTATGCCCTCCATACCAGGCAACATTCTGGTAAATCTCTTCTGCACCCTCTCTAAAGCCTCCACATCCTTCTGGTAGTGTGGCGACCAGAATTGAACACTATACTCCAAGTGTGGCCTAACTAAGGTTCTATACAGCTGCAACATGACTTGCCAATTCTTATACTCAATGCCCCGGCCAATGAAGGCAAGCATGCCGTATGCCTTCTTGACTACCTTCTCCACCTGTGTAGCCCCTTTCAATGACCTGTGGACCTGTACTCCTAGATCTCTTTGACTTTCAATACTCTTGAGGGTTCTACCATTCACTGTATATTCCCTACCTGCATTAGCCCTTCCAAAATGCATTACCTCACATTTGTCCAGGTTAAACTCCATCTACCATCTCTCCGCCCAAGTCTCCAGACAATCTAAATCCTGCTGTATCCTCAGACAGTCCTCATCGCTATCCGCAATTCCACCAACCTTTGTGTCGTCTGCAAACTTACTAATCAGACCAGTTACATTTTCCTCCAAATCATTTATATATACTACAAAGAGCAAAGGTCCCAGCACTGATCCCTGTGGAACACCACTGGTCACAGCCCTCCAATTAGAAAAGCATCCCTCCATTGCTACCCTCTGCCTTCTATGGCCTAGCCAGTTCTGTATCCACCTTGCCAGTTCACCCCTGATCCCGTGTGACTTCACCTTTTGTACTAGTCTACCATGAGGGACCTTGTCAAAGGCCTTACTGAAGTCCATATAGACAACATCTACTGCCCTACCTGCATCAATCATCCTAGTGACCTCCTCGAAAAACTCTATCAAGTTAGTGAGACACGACCTCCCCTTCACAAAATCGTGCTGCCTCTCACTAATACGTCCATTTGCTTCCAAATGGGAGTAGATCCTGTCTCGAAGAATTCTCTCCAGTAATTTCCCTACCACTGAAGTAAGGCTCACCGGCCTGTAGTTCCCGGGATTATCCCTGCCACCCTTCTTAAACAGAAGAACAACATTGGCTATTCTCCAGTCCTCCGGGACATCCCCTGAAGACAGCGAGGATCCAAAGATTTCTGTCAAGGCCTCAGCAATTTCCTCTCCAGCCTCCTTCAGTATTCTGGGGTAGATCCCATCCGGCCCTGGGGACTTATCTACCTTAATATTTTTTAAGACACCCAACACCTCGTCTTTTTGGATCACAATGTGACCCAGGCTATCTACACCCCCTTCTCCAGACTCAACATCTACCAATTCCTTCTCTTTGGTGAATACTGATGCAAAGTATTCATTTAGTACCTCGCCCATTTCCTCTGGCTCCACACATAGATTCCCTTGCCTATCCTTCAGTGGGCCAACCCTTTCCCTGGCTACCCTCTTGCTTTTTATGTAAGTGTAAAAAGCCTTGGGATTTTCCTTAACCCTATTTGCCAATGGCTTTTCATGACCCCTTCTAGCCCTCCTGACTCCCTGCTTAAGTTCCTTCCTACTTTCCTTATATGCCACACAGGCTTCGTCTGTTCCCAGCCTTTTAGCCCTGACAAATGCCTCCTTTTTCTTTTTGACGAGGCCTACAATATCATTCGTCATCCAAGGTTCCCGAAAATTGCCGTATTTATCTTTCTTCCTCACAGGAACATGCCTGTCCTGTATTCCTATCAACTGACACTTGAAAGCCTCCCACATGTCAGATGTTGATTTGCCCTCAAACATCCGCCCCCAATCTATGTTCTTCAGTTCCCGCCTAATATTGTTATAATTAGCCTTCCCCCAATTTAGCACATTCATCCTCGGACCACTCTTATCCTTGTCCACCAGTACTTTAAAACTTACTGAATTGTGGTCACTGTTACCGAAATGCTCCCCTACTGAAACATCTACCACCTGGCCGGGCTCATTCCCCAATACCAGGTCCAGTACCGCCTCTTCCCTAGTTGGACTGTTTACATATTGTTTTAAGAAGCCCTCCTGGATGCTCCTTACAAACTCTGCCCCGTCTAAGCCCCTGGCACTAAGTGAGTCCCAGTCAATATTGGGGAAGTTGAAGTCTCCCATCACCACAACCCTGTTGTTTTTACTCTTTTCCAAAATCTGTCTACCTATCTGCTCCTCTATCTCCCGCTGGCTGTTGGGAGGCCTGTAGTATACCCCCAACATTGTGACTGCACCCTTCTTATTCCTGATCTCTACCCATATAGCCTCACTGCCCTCTGAGGTGTCCTCTCGCTGTATAGCTGTGATACTCTCCTGACAAAGTAGCGCAACTCCGCCTCCCCTTTTACATCCCCCTCTATCCCGCCTGAAACATCTAAATCCTGGAACGTTTAGCTGCCAATCCTGCCCTTCCCTCAACCAGGTCTCTGTAATGGCAACAACATCATAGTTCCAAGTAGTAATCCAAGCTCTAAGTTCATCTGCCTTACCCGTAATGCTCCTTGCATTAAAACATATGCACTTCAGGCCACCAGACCCGCTGTGTTCAGCAACTTCTCCCCGTCTGCTCTGCCTCAGAGCCACACTGTCCCTATTCCCTAGTTCTCCCTCAACGCTCTCACCTTCTGACCTATTGCTCCCGTGCCCACCCCCCTGCCATACTAGTTTAAACCCTCCCG
Organism: Scyliorhinus torazame; assembly: GCF_047496885.1. NCBI lineage: Eukaryota > Metazoa > Chordata > Chondrichthyes > Carcharhiniformes > Scyliorhinidae > Scyliorhinus > Scyliorhinus torazame. Next base: position 48,901 of record NW_027308297.1, read on the forward strand.
TGTGACACTAGCAAATCTCGCGGCCAGGATATTTATGCCTCTCCGGTTTAGATGCAACCCGTCCATCTTATACAGGTCACACCTGCCCCGGAAGAGCTCCCAGTGGTCCAGATAACAGAAACCCTCCCTCCTACACCAGCTGTTTAGCCACGTGTTTGTCTGCTCTATCTTCCTATTTCTAGCCTCACTGGCACGTGGCACAGGGAGTAATCCCGAGATTACAACCCTCGAGGTCCTGTCTTTTAACTTTCTGCCTAGCTCCCTGAACTCCTGCTGCAGGACCTCATGCCCCTTCCTGCCTATGTCGTTAGTACCAATATGTACAACGACCTCTACCTGTTTGCCCTCCCCCTTCAGGATTCCCTCTACCCGTTCGGAGACATCCTGGACCCTGGCACCAGGGAGGCAACATACCATCCTGGAGTCTCTTTCACGTCCACAGAAGCGCCTATCTGTTCCCCTGACTATAGAGTCCCCTATAACTATTACTCTTCTGCGCTTTGACCCTCCCTTCTGAACATCAGAGCCAGCCGTGGTGCCACTGCTCTGGCTGCTGCTGTTTTCCCCTGATAGGCTATCCCCCCCGACAGTATCCAAAGGGGTATATCTGTTCGAGAGGGGGACAACCACAGGGGATTCCTGCACTGACTGCCTGCCCTTTCTGGTGGTCACCCATTTCTCTGCCTGCACCTTGGGTGTGACCACACTTACATAACTGCGATCTATGACGCTTTCCGCCACCTGCATGCTCCTAAGTGCATCCAATTGCTGCTCCAACCGAACCATGCGGTCTGTGAGGAGCTGCAGTTGGGTGCACTTTCTGCAGATGAAGCCATCCGGGACGCTGGAAGCCTCCCGGACCTGCCACATCTCACAGTCAGAGCACAGCACCCCTCTAACTGACATTGCGTCAATTAATTAAAATTAAAATTTGTCTTTTTTTTTTTTTATAAATACTTTTTTTAAATTACAAAGTTACTGTCAACTATCTGTTTCCTAGCACTAGATTTCTAATAGAAATGCGATAGCTAACTATAATATCCTCCGATCTCTGGCTTAGATATCCTCTAAATTATAATTAAGTTATTTTGTTTAATTAGTTCCCAAATACTCAAAAAAATTTAGGTTAGAATCCCAACCAGCCACTCAGGTCACAGCTTTTCTGTGATGTCACTTCAGTTTCCCCCCGACACACACAATTTGAAAAAAAGGTATAAAAGTAAAAATCACTTGCTTACCTTCTGAGATGTTCTCAGGTTCTCTCGCTGACAGAGACTGCTCCTCCACCTCCAATCCTTGGCCTGCACAATGCTAATAATGTAATAATATAATATGGCACTTACCTTACACCAATGGGTCTTATTATTAGGTTAGAGGAGGAGGGTGGGTGGGAGACACTACACGTGTAGTGTCTCGGGTTTCCTCTCCACCAGAATTTATTGGGGGGGGGGGGGACTTGCCAGATGTCGAACCAGTAAATGGTTAACTCTATACAGGCACAGAGATGTCTGAAACAGCTTTTTAATTGGGGGCTCCCGAGGCCAACCTGCCTGTCCCTTCTCCCAGGGTTTATTGAGAAGTAAATGGTCAACTATATAAAGCACAGAGGACTCTGAAACAGCTTTTTAATTGAGGGCTCCCGGACCACACTGCCTGTCCCCTGCTCCCAGGGATTATTGAGAAGTAAATGGTTAATTATATACAGCACAGAGGTCTCTGAAACAGCTTTTTAATTGGGGGCTCCCAAGGCCACACTGCCTGTCCCCTGCTCCCAGGGATTATTGGGAAGTACACGGTTAACTATATACAGCATAGAGGTCTCTGAAACAGCTTTTTAATTGGGGGCTCCCGAATCCAAACTGCCTTCCCCCTGCTTCCAGGGATTATTGAGCAGTAAATGATTAACGATATACAGCACAGAGGTCCCTGAAACAGCTTTTTAATTGGGAGCTCCCGGTCCACACTGCCTGTCCTCTGCTCAGAGGGATTATTGAGCAGGAAATGGTTAACTTTATACAGCACAGAGTATCTGAAACACCTTTTTAACTGGGGGCTCCCGAGGCCACACTGCCTGTCCCCTGCTCCCAGGGATTATTGAGCAGTAAATGGTTAACTGTATACAGCACAGAGTATCTGAAACACCTTTTTAACTGGGGGCTCCCGAGGCCACACTACCTGTCCCCTGCTCCCAGGGATTATTGAGCAGTAAATGGTTAAATACGTACAGCAAAGAGGTCTCTGAAACAGCTTTTTAATTGGGGGCTCCCGAGGCCACACTGCCTGTCCCCTGCTCCCAGGGATTATTGAGCAGTAAATGGTTAACTATATACAGCACAGAGGTCTCTGAAACAGCTTTTTAATTGGGGGCTGCTGGAGCCACACTGCCTGTTGCCTGCTCCCAGGGATTATTGAGAAGTAAATGGTTAATTATATACTGCACAGAGGTCACTGAAACAGCTTTTTAATTGGGGGCTCCCAAGGCCACACTGCCTGTCCCCTGCTCCCAGGGATTATTGGGAAGTACACGGTTAACTATATACAGCATAGAGGTCTCTGAAACAGCTTTTTAATTGGGGGCTCCCGAATCCAAACTGCCTTCCCCCTGCTTCCAGGGATTATTGAGCAGTAAATGATTAACGATATACAGCACAGAGGTCCCTGAAACAGCTTTTTAATTGGGAGCTCCCGGTCCACACTGCCTGTCCCCTGCTCAGAGGGATTATTGAGCTTGGAAATGGTTAACTTTATACAGCACAGAGTATCTGAAAAACCTTTTTAACTGGGGGCTCCCGAGGCCACACTGCCTGTCCCCTGCTCCCAGGGATTATTGAGCAGTAAATGGTTAACTGTATACAGCACAGAGGTCTCTGAAACAGCTTTTTAATTGGGGGCTGCTGGAGCCACACTGCCTGCTGCCTGCTCCCAGGGATTATTGAGAAGTAAATGGTTAATTATATACTGCACAGAGGTCTCTGAAACAGCTTTTTAATTGGGGGCTCCCGGACCACACTGCCTGTCCCCTGCTCCCAGGGTTTATTGAGCAGTAAATGGTTAACTATATACAGGCACAGAGATCTCTGAAACAGCTTTTTAATTGGGGGCTCCCGAGTCCACACTGCCTGCCCCTGCTCCCAGGGATTATTGAGCAGTAAATGGTTAACCATATACAGCAAAGACGTCTCTGAAACAGCTTTTTAATTGGCGGCTACCGAGGCCACACTGCCTGTCCCCTGCTCCCAGGGATTATTGAGCAGTAAATGGTTAACTATATACAGCACAGAGTATCTGAAACACCTTTTTAACTGGGGGCTCCTGAGGCCACACTGCCTGTTCCCTGCTCCCAGGGATTATTGATAATTAAATGGTTAACTATATACAGCACAGAGGTCTCTGAAGTAACTTTTTAATTGGGGTTCTCGAGGCCACACTGCGTGACCCCTGCTCCCAGGGATTATTGAGCAGTAAATGGTTAAATACGTACAGCACAGAGGTCTCTGAAACAGTCTTTTAATTGGGGGCTCCCGAGGCCACACTGCCTCTACCCTGCTCCCAGGGATTATTGAGCAGTAAATGGTTAACTATATACAGCAAATAGGTCTCTGACATAGCATTTTAATTGGGGGCTCCCGAAGCCACACTGTCTGTCCCCTGCTCCCAGGGATTATTGAGCAGTAAATGGTTAGCTATATACAGCACACAGGTCTCTGAAACAGCTTTTTAACTGGGGGCTCCCGAGGCCACACTGCCTCTACCCTGCTCCCAGGGATTATTGAGCAGTAAATGGTTAACTATATACAGCACAGAGGTCTCTGAAACAGCATTTTAATTGGCGGCTCCGGAGGCCACACTGCCTGTCCCCTGCTCCCAAGGATTATTGAGCAGTAAATGGTTAACTATATACAGCACAGAGGTCTCTGACACAGCATTTTAATTGGGGTCTCCCGGACCACACTGCCTGTCCCCTGCTCCCAGAGATTATTGAGCAGTAAATGGTTAGCTATATACAGCACACAGGTCTCTGAAACAGCTTTTTAATTGGGGGCTCCCGAGGCCACCCTGCCTGCCCCCTGCTCCCAGGGATTATTGAGCAGTAAATGGTTTACTATATACAGCACAGAGGCCTCTGAAACAGCTTTTTAATTGGGGGCTCCCGAGGCCACACTGCCTGTTCCCTGCTCCCAGGGATTATTGAGCAGTAAATGGTTAACTATATACAGCACAGAGGTCTCTGAAACAGCTTTTTAATTGTGGGCTCCCGGACCACACTGCCTGTCCCCTGCTCCCAGGGTTTATTGAGCAGTAAATGGTTAACTATATACAGGCACAGAGGTCTCTGAAACAGCTTTTTAATTGGGGGCTCCCGAGTCCACACTGCCTGTCCCCTACTCCCAGGGATTATTGAGCAGTAAATGGTTAACTATATACAGCACAGAGTATCTGAAACACCTTTTTAACTGGGGTCTCCCGAGGCCACACTGCCTGACCCCTGCTCCCAGGGATAATTGAGCAGTAAATGGTTAAATACGTTCAGCACAGAGGTCTCTGAAACAGCCATTTAATTGGCTGCTCCTGAGGCCACACTGCCTTTTCCCTGCTGCCAGGGATTATTGGGAAGTAAATGGTTAACTGTATACAGCACAGACGTCTCCCAAACAGCTTTTTCATTGGGTGCTGAGAGGCCACACTGCCTGTCCCCTGCTCCAAGGGATTATTGAGCAGTAAATGGTTAACTATATACAGCACAGAGGTCCCTGAAACAGCTTTTTAATTGGGAGCTCCCGGTCCACACTGCCTGTCCCCTGCTCAGAGGGATTATTGAGCAGGAAATGGTTAACTTTATACAGCACAGAGTATCTGAAAAACCTTTTTAACTGGGGGCTCCCGAGGCCACACTGCCTGTCCCCTGCTCCCAGGGATTATTGAGCAGTAAATGGTTAACTGTATACAGCACAGAGGTCTCTGAAACAGCTTTTTAATTGGGGGCTGCTGGAGCCACACTGCCTGCTGCCTGCTCCCAGGGATTATTGAGAAGTAAATGGTTAATTATATACTGCACAGAGGTCTCTGAAACAGCTTTTTAATTGGGGGCTCCCGGACCACACTGCCTGTCCCCTGCTCCCAGGGTTTATTGAGCAGTAAATGGTTAACTATATACAGGCACAGAGGTCTCTGAAACAGCTTTTTAATTGGGGGCTCCCGAGTCCACACTGCCTGCCCCTGCTCCCAGGGATTATTGAGCAGTAAATGGTTAACCATATACAGCAAAGACGTCTCTGAAACAGCTTTTTAATTGGCGGCTACCGAGGCCACACTGCCTGTCCCCTGCTCCCAGGGATTATTGAGCAGTAAATGGTTAACTATATACAGCACAGAGTATCTGAAACACCTTTTTAACTGGGGGCTCCTGAGGCCACACTGCCTGTTCCCTGCTCCCAGGGATTATTGATAATTAAATGGTTAACTATATACAGCACAGAGGTCTCTGAAGTAGCTTTTTAATTGGGGTTCTCGAGGCCACACTGCGTGACCCCTGCTCCCAGGGATTATTGAGCAGTAAATGGTTAAATACGTACAGCACAGAGGTCTCTGAAACAGTCTTTTAATTGGGGGCTCCCGAGGCCACACTGCCTCTACCCTGCTCCCAGGGATTATTGAGCAGTAAATGGTTAACTATATACAGCAAAGAGGTCTCTGACACAGCATTTTAATTGGGGGCTCCCGAAGCCACACTGTCTGTCCCCTGCTCCCAGGGATTATTGAGCAGTAAATGGTTAGCTATATACAGCACACAGGTCTCTGAAACAGCTTTTTAACTGGGGGCTCCCGAGGCCACACTGCCTCTACCCTGCTCCCAGGGATTATTGAGCAGTAAATGGTTAACTATATACAGCACAGAGGTCTCTGAAACAGCATTTTAATTGGCGGCTCCGGAGGCCACACTGCCTGTCCCCTGCTCCCAAGGATTATTGAGCAGTAAATGGTTAACTATATACAGCACAGAGGTCTCTGACACAGCATTTTAATTGGGGTCTCCCGGACCACACTGCCTGTCCCCTGCTCCCAGAGATTATTGAGCAGTAAATGGTTAGCTATATACAGCACACAGGTCTCTGAAACAGCTTTTTAATTGGGGGCTCCCGAGGCCACCCTGCCTGCCCCCTGCTCCCAGGGATTATTGAGCAGTAAATGGTTTACTATATACAGCACAGAGGCCTCTGAAACAGCTTTTTAATTGGGGGCTCCCGAGGCCACACTGCCTGTCCCCTGCTCCCAGGGATTATTGAGCAGTAAATGGTTAACTATATACAGCACAGAGGTCTCTGAAACAGCTTTTTAATTGTGGGCTCCCGGACCACACTGCCTGTCCCCTGCTCCCAGGGTTTATTGAGCAGTAAATGGTTAACTATATACAGGCACAGAGGTCTCTGAAACAGCTTTTTAATTGGGGGCTCCCGAGTCCACACTGCCTGTCCCCTACTCCCAGGGATTATTGAGCAGTAAATGGTTAACTATATACAGCACAGAGTATCTGAAACACCTTTTTAACTGGGGTCTCCCGAGGCCACACTGCCTGACCCCTGCTCCCAGGGATAATTGAGCAGTAAATGGTTAAATACGTTCAGCACAGAGGTCTCTGAAACAGCCATTTAATTGGCTGCTCCTGAGGCCACACTGCCTTTTCCCTGCTGCCAGGGATTATTGGGAAGTAAATGGTTAACTGTATACAGCACAGACGTCTCCCAAACAGCTTTTTCATTGGGTGCTGAGAGGCCACACTGCCTGTCCCCTGCTCCAAGGGATTATTGAGCAGTAAATGGTTAACTATATACAGCGCAGTGTCCTCTGACACAGCATTTTAATTGGGGGCTCCCGGACCACACTGCCTGTCCCCTGCTCCCAGGGATTATTGGGCAGTAAATGGTTAACTATATACAGCACAGAGGTCTCCGAAACAGCTTTTTAATTGGGGGCTCCCGGACCACACTGCCTGTCCCCTGCTCCCAGGGATTATTGAGCAAAAAATGGTTAAGTATATACAGGCACAGAGGTCTCTGAAACAGCTTTTTAACTGGGGTCTCCCGAGGCCACACTGCCTGACCCCTGCTCCCAGGGATTATTGAGCAGTAAATGGTTAAATACGTTCAGCACAGAGGTCTCTGAAACAGCCATTTAATTGGCTGCTCCTGAGGCCACACTGCCTTTTCCCTGCTGCCAGGGATTATTGGGAAGTAAATGGTTAACTGTATACAGCACAGAGGTCTCTGAAACAGCTTTTTCATTGGGTGCTGAGAGGCCACACTGCCTGTCCCCTGCTCCAAGGGATTATTGAGCAGTAAATGGTTCACTATATACAGCGCAGTGTCCTCTGACACAGCATTTTAATTGGGGGCTCCCGGACCACAATGCCTGTCCCCTGCTCCCAGGGATTATTGGGCAGTAAATGGTTAACTATATACAGCACAGAGGTCTCCGAAACAGCTTTTTAATTGGGGGCTCCCGGACCACACTGCCTGTCCCCTGCTCCCAGGGATTATTGAGCAGTAAATGGTTAAGTATATACAGCACAGAGTATCTGAAACAGCTTTTTAATTGGGGCCTCCCGAGGCCACCCTGCCTGTCCCCTGCTCCCAGGGATTATTGAGAAGTGAATGGTTAACTATATACTGCATAGAGGTCACTGATTCAGCTTTTTAATTGGGGGCTCCCGAGGCCACACTGCCTGTCCCCTGCTCCCAGGGATTATTGAGCAGTAAATGTTTAACCCTGTACAGCACAAAGGTCTCCCAAACAGCTTTTTCATTGGGGGCTCCCGAGGCCACACTGCCTGTCCCCTGCTCCCAGGGATTATTGAGCAGTAAATGGTTAACTATATACAGGTGCAGTGGTCTCTGACACTGCATTTTAACTGGTGGGCCCCTGACCACACTGCCTGTCCCCTGCTCCCAGGGATTATTGAGCAGTAAATGGTTAAATATATACAGCACAGAGGTCTCTGAAACAGCTTTTTAATTGGGGGTTCCCGAGGCCACACTGCCTGACCCCTGCTCCCAGGGATTATTGAGCACTAAATCGTTAACCATATACAGCAAAGACGTCTTTGAACAGCTTTTTAATTGTGGCTCACGGACAACACTGCCTGTTTCCTGCTCCCAGGGATTATTGATAATTAAATGGTTAACCATATTCAGCACAGAGGTCTCTGAATCAGCTTTTTAATTGGGGTTCTCGAGGCCACACTGCGTGACCCCTGCTCCCAGGGATTATTGAGCAGTAAATGGTTAAATACGTACAGCACAGAGGTCTCTGAAACAGCCTTTTAATTGGGGGCTCCCGAGGCCTCACTGCCTCTACCCTGCTCCCAGGGATTATTGAGCAGTAAATGGTTAACTATATACAGCACAGAGGTCTCTGAAACAGCTTTTTAATTGGGGGCTCCCTGACCACACTGCCTGTCGCCTGCTCCCAGGGATTATTGAGCAGTAAATGGTTAACTATATACAGCACAGAGTATCTGAAACAGCATTTTAATTGGGGGCTCCCGAGGCCACACTGCCTGTCCCCTGCTCCCAGGGATTATTGAGCAGTAAATGGTTAACTATATACAGGCACAGAGGTCTCTGAAACAGCTTTTTAATTGGGGGCTCCCGAGTCCACACTGCCTGTCCCCTACTCCCAGGGATTATTGAGCAGTAAATGGTTAACTATATACAGCACAGAGTATCTGAAACACCTTTTTAACTGGGGTCTCCCGAGGCCACACTGCCTGACCCCTGCTCCCAGGGATTATTGAGCAGTAAATGGTTAAATACGTTCAGCACAGAGGTCTCTGAAACAGCCATTTAATTGGCTGCTCCTGAGGCCACACTGCCTTTTCCCTGCTGCCAGGGATTATTGGGAAGTAAATGGTTAACTGTATACAGCACAGACGTCTCCCAAACAGCTTTTTCATTGGGTGCTGAGAGGCCACACTGCCTGTCCCCTGCTCCAAGGGATTATTGAGCAGTAAATGGTTAACTATATACAGCGCAGTGTCCTCTGACACAGCATTTTAATTGGGGGCTCCCGGACCACACTGCCTGTCCCCTGCTCCCAGGGATTATTGGGCAGTAAATGGTTAACTATATACAGCACAGAGGTCTCCGAAACAGCTTTTTAATTGGGGGCTCCCGGACCACACTGCTTGTCCCCTGCTCCCAGGGATTATTGAGCAGTAAATGGTTAAGTATATACAGCACAGAGTATCTGAAACAGCTTTTTAATTGGGGGCTCCCGAGGCCACACTGCCTGTCCCCTGCTCCCAGGGATTATTGAGAAGTGAATGGTTAACTATATACTGCATAGAGGTCACTGATTCAGCTTTTTAATTGCGGGCTCCCGAGGCCACACTGCCTGTCCCCTGCTCCCAGGGATTATTGAGCAGTAAATGTTTAACCCTGTACAGCACAAAAGTCTCCCAAACAGCTTTTTCATTGGGGGCTCCCGAGGACACACTGCCTGTCCCCTGCTCCCAGGGATTATTGAGCAGTAAATGGTTAACTATGTACAGGTGCAGTGGTCTCTGACACTGCATTTTAACTGGTGGGCCCCTGACCACACTGCCTGTCCCCTGCTCCCAGGGCTTATTGAGCAGTAAATGGTTAAATATATACAGCACAGAGGTCTCTGAAACAGCTTTTCAATTGGGGGTTCCCGAGGCCACACTGCCTGACCCCTGCTCCCAGGGATTATTGAGAAGTAAATGGTTAACTATATACTGCACAGAGGTCACTGATTCAGCTTTTTAATTGGGGGCTCCCGAAGCCACACTGCCTGTCCCCTGCTCCCAGTGATTATTGAGCAGTAAATGTTTAACCCTGTACAGCACAAAGGTCTCCCAAACAGCTTTTTCATTGGGGGCTCCCGAGGCCACACTGCCTGTCCCCTGCTCCCAGGGATTATTGAGCAGTAAATGGTTAACTATATACAGGTGCAGTGGTCTCTGACACTGCATTTTAACTGGTGGGCCCCTGACCACACTGCCTGTCCCCTACTCCCAGGGATTATTGAGCAGTAAATGGTTAAATATATACAGCACAGAGGTCTCTGAAACAGCTTTTTAATTGGGGGTTCCCGAGGCCACACTGCCTGACCCCTGCTCCCAGGGATTATTGAGCAGTAAATCGTTAACCATATACAGCAAAGACGTCTTTGAACAGCTTTTTAATTGTGGCTCACGGACAACACTGCCTGTTTCCTGCTCCCAGAGATTATTGATAATTAAATGGTTAACCATATTCAGCACAGAGGTCTCTGAATCAGCTTTTTAATTGGGGTTCTCGAGGCCACACTGCGTGACCCCTGCTCCCAGGGATTATTGAGCAGTAAATGGTTAAATACGTACAGCACAGAGGTCTCTGAAACAGCCTTTTAATTGGGGGCTCCCGATGCCTCACTGCCTCTACCCTGCTCCCAGGGATTATTGAGCAGTAAATGGTTAACTATATACAGCACAGAGGTCTCTGAAACAGCATTTTAATTGGCGGCTCCGGAGGCCACACTGCCTGTCCCCTGCTCCCAAGGATTATTGAGCAGTAAATGGTTAACTATATACAGCACAGAGGTCTCTGACACAGCATTTTAATTGGGGTCTCCCGGACCACACTGCCTGTCCCCTGCTCCCAGAGATTATTGAGCAGTAAATGGTTAGCTATATACAGCACACAGGTCTCTGAAACAGCTTTTTAATTGGGGGCTCCCGAGGCCACCCTGCCTGCCCCCTGCTCCCAGGGATTATTGAGCAGTAAATGGTTTACTATATACAGCACAGAGGCCTCTGAAACAGCTTTTTAATTGGGGGCTCCCGAGGCCACACTGCCTGTCCCCTGCTCCCAGGGATTATTGAGCAGTAAATGGTTAACTATATACAGCACAGAGGTCTCTGAAACAGCTTTTTAATTGTGGGCTCCCGGACCACACTGCCTGTCCCCTGCTCCCAGGGTTTATTGAGCAGTAAATGGTTAACTATATACAGGCACAGAGGTCTCTGAAACAGCTTTTTAATTGGGGGCTCCCGAGTCCACACTGCCTGTCCCCTACTCCCAGGGATTATTGAGCAGTAAATGGTTAACTATATACAGCACAGAGTATCTGAAACACCTTTTTAACTGGGGTCTCCCGAGGCCACACTGCCTGACCCCTGCTCCCAGGGATAATTGAGCAGTAAATGGTTAAATACGTTCAGCACAGAGGTCTCTGAAACAGCCATTTAATTGGCTGCTCCTGAGGCCACACTGCCTTTTCCCTGCTGCCAGGGATTATTGGGAAGTAAATGGTTAACTGTATACAGCACAGACGTCTCCCAAACAGCTTTTTCATTGGGTGCTGAGAGGCCACACTGCCTGTCCCCTGCTCCAAGGGATTATTGAGCAGTAAATGGTTAACTATATACAGCGCAGTGTCCTCTGACACAGCATTTTAATTGGGGGCTCCCGGACCACACTGCCTGTCCCCTGCTCCCAGGGATTATTGGGCAGTAAATGGTTAACTATATACAGCACAGAGGTCTCCGAAACAGCTTTTTAATTGGGGGCTCCCGGACCACACTGCCTGTCCCCTGCTCCCAGGGATTATTGAGCAAAAAATGGTTAAGTATATACAGGCACAGAGGTCTCTGAAACAGCTTTTTAACTGGGGTCTCCCGAGGCCACACTGCCTGACCCCTGCTCCCAGGGATTATTGAGCAGTAAATGGTTAAATACGTTCAGCACAGAGGTCTCTGAAACAGCCATTTAATTGGCTGCTCCTGAGGCCACACTGCCTTTTCCCTGCTGCCAGGGATTATTGGGAAGTAAATGGTTAACTGTATACAGCACAGAGGTCTCTGAAACAGCTTTTTCATTGGGTGCTGAGAGGCCACACTGCCTGTCCCCTGCTCCAAGGGATTATTGAGCAGTAAATGGTTCACTATATACAGCGCAGTGTCCTCTGACACAGCATTTTAATTGGGGGCTCCCGGACCACAATGCCTGTCCCCTGCTCCCAGGGATTATTGGGCAGTAAATGGTTAACTATATACAGCACAGAGGTCTCCGAAACAGCTTTTTAATTGGGGGCTCCCGGACCACACTGCCTGTCCCCTGCTCCCAGGGATTATTGAGCAGTAAATGGTTAAGTATATACAGCACAGAGTATCTGAAACAGCTTTTTAATTGGGGCCTCCCGAGGCCACCCTGCCTGTCCCCTGCTCCCAGGGATTATTGAGAAGTGAATGGTTAACTATATACTGCATAGAGGTCACTGATTCAGCTTTTTAATTGGGGGCTCCCGAGGCCACACTGCCTGTCCCCTGCTCCCAGGGATTATTGAGCAGTAAATGTTTAACCCTGTACAGCACAAAGGTCTCCCAAACAGCTTTTTCATTGGGGGCTCCCGAGGCCACACTGCCTGTCCCCTGCTCCCAGGGATTATTGAGCAGTAAATGGTTAACTATATACAGGTGCAGTGGTCTCTGACACTGCATTTTAACTGGTGGGCCCCTGACCACACTGCCTGTCCCCTGCTCCCAGGGATTATTGAGCAGTAAATGGTTAAATATATACAGCACAGAGGTCTCTGAAACAGCTTTTTAATTGGGGGTTCCCGAGGCCACACTGCCTGACCCCTGCTCCCAGGGATTATTGAGCACTAAATCGTTAACCATATACAGCAAAGACGTCTTTGAACAGCTTTTTAATTGTGGCTCACGGACAACACTGCCTGTTTCCTGCTCCCAGGGATTATTGATAATTAAATGGTTAACCATATTCAGCACAGAGGTCTCTGAATCAGCTTTTTAATTGGGGTTCTCGAGGCCACACTGCGTGACCCCTGCTCCCAGGGATTATTGAGCAGTAAATGGTTAAATACGTACAGCACAGAGGTCTCTGAAACAGCCTTTTAATTGGGGGCTCCCGAGGCCTCACTGCCTCTACCCTGCTCCCAGGGATTATTGAGCAGTAAATGGTTAACTATATACAGCACAGAGGTCTCTGAAACAGCTTTTTAATTGGGGGCTCCCTGACCACACTGCCTGTCGCCTGCTCCCAGGGATTATTGAGCAGTAAATGGTTAACTATATACAGCACAGAGTATCTGAAACAGCATTTTAATTGGGGGCTCCCGAGGCCACACTGCCTGTCCCCTGCTCCCAGGGATTATTGAGCAGTAAATGGTTAACTATATACAGGCACAGAGGTCTCTGAAACAGCTTTTTAATTGGGGGCTCCCGAGTCCACACTGCCTGTCCCCTACTCCCAGGGATTATTGAGCAGTAAATGGTTAACTATATACAGCACAGAGTATCTGAAACACCTTTTTAACTGGGGTCTCCCGAGGCCACACTGCCTGACCCCTGCTCCCAGGGATTATTGAGCAGTAAATGGTTAAATACGTTCAGCACAGAGGTCTCTGAAACAGCCATTTAATTGGCTGCTCCTGAGGCCACACTGCCTTTTCCCTGCTGCCAGGGATTATTGGGAAGTAAATGGTTAACTGTATACAGCACAGACGTCTCCCAAACAGCTTTTTCATTGGGTGCTGAGAGGCCACACTGCCTGTCCCCTGCTCCAAGGGATTATTGAGCAGTAAATGGTTAACTATATACAGCGCAGTGTCCTCTGACACAGCATTTTAATTGGGGGCTCCCGGACCACACTGCCTGTCCCCTGCTCCCAGGGATTATTGGGCAGTAAATGGTTAACTATATACAGCACAGAGGTCTCCGAAACAGCTTTTTAATTGGGGGCTCCCGGACCACACTGCTTGTCCCCTGCTCCCAGGGATTATTGAGCAGTAAATGGTTAAGTATATACAGCACAGAGTATCTGAAACAGCTTTTTAATTGGGGGCTCCCGAGGCCACACTGCCTGTCCCCTGCTCCCAGGGATTATTGAGAAGTGAATGGTTAACTATATACTGCATAGAGGTCACTGATTCAGCTTTTTAATTGCGGGCTCCCGAGGCCACACTGCCTGTCCCCTGCTCCCAGGGATTATTGAGCAGTAAATGTTTAACCCTGTACAGCACAAAAGTCTCCCAAACAGCTTTTTCATTGGGGGCTCCCGAGGACACACTGCCTGTCCCCTGCTCCCAGGGATTATTGAGCAGTAAATGGTTAACTATGTACAGGTGCAGTGGTCTCTGACACTGCATTTTAACTGGTGGGCCCCTGACCACACTGCCTGTCCCCTGCTCCCAGGGCTTATTGAGCAGTAAATGGTTAAATATATACAGCACAGAGGTCTCTGAAACAGCTTTTCAATTGGGGGTTCCCGAGGCCACACTGCCTGACCCCTGCTCCCAGGGATTATTGAGAAGTAAATGGTTAACTATATACTGCACAGAGGTCACTGATTCAGCTTTTTAATTGGGGGCTCCCGAAGCCACACTGCCTGTCCCCTGCTCCCAGTGATTATTGAGCAGTAAATGTTTAACCCTGTACAGCACAAAGGTCTCCCAAACAGCTTTTTCATTGGGGGCTCCCGAGGCCACACTGCCTGTCCCCTGCTCCCAGGGATTATTGAGCAGTAAATGGTTAACTATATACAGGTGCAGTGGTCTCTGACACTGCATTTTAACTGGTGGGCCCCTGACCACACTGCCTGTCCCCTGCTCCCAGGGATTATTGAGCAGTAAATGGTTAAATATATACAGCACAGAGGTCTCTGAAACAGCTTTTTAATTGGGGGTTCCCGAGGCCACACTGCCTGACCCCTGCTCCCAGGGATTATTGAGCAGTAAATCGTTAACCATATACAGCAAAGACGTCTTTGAACAGCTTTTTAATTGTGGCTCACGGACAACACTGCCTGTTTCCTGCTCCCAGAGATTATTGATAATTAAATGGTTAACCATATTCAGCACAGAGGTCTCTGAATCAGCTTTTTAATTGGGGTTCTCGAGGCCACACTGCGTGACCCCTGCTCCCAGGGATTATTGAGCAGTAAATGGTTAAATACGTACAGCACAGAGGTCTCTGAAACAGCCTTTTAATTGGGGGCTCCCGATGCCTCACTGCCTCTACCCTGCTCCCAGGGATTATTGAGCAGTAAATGGTTAACTATATACAGCACAGAGGTCTCTGAAACAGCTTTTTAATTGGGGGCTCCCTGACCACACTGCCTGTCGCCTGCTCCCAGGGATTATTGAGCAGTAAATGGTTAACTATATACAGCACAGAGTATCTGAAACAGCTTTTTAATTGGGGGCTCCCGAGGCCACACTGCCTGTCCCCTGCTCCCAGGGATTATTGAGCAGTAAATGGTTAACTATATACAGGCACAGAGGTCTCTGAAACAGCTTTTTAATTGGGGGCTCCCGAGTCCACACTGCCTGTCCCCTACTCCCAGGGATTATTGAGCAGTAAATGGTTAACTATATACAGCACAGAGTATCTGAAACACCTTTTTAACTGGGGTCTCCCGAGGCCACACTGCCTGACCCCTGCTCCCAGGGATTATTGAGCAGTAAATGGTTAAATACGTTCAGCACAGAGGTCTCTGAAACAGCCATTTAATTGGCTGCTCCTGAGGCCACACTGCCTTTTCCCTGCTGCCAGGGATTATTGGGAAGTAAATGGTTAACTGTATACAGCACAGACGTCTCCCAAACAGCTTTTTCATTGGGTGCTGAGAGGCCACACTGCCTGTCCCCTGCTCCAAGGGATTATTGAGCAGTAAATGGTTAACTATATACAGCGCAGTGTCCTCTGACACAGCATTTTAATTGGGGGCTCCCGGACCACACTGCCTGTCCCCTGCTCCCAGGGATTATTGGGCAGTAAATGGTTAACTATATACAGCACAGAGGTCTCCGAAACAGCTTTTTAATTGGGGGCTCCCGGACCACACTGCCTGTCCCCTGCTCCCAGGGATTATTGAGCAGTAAATGGTTAAGTATATACAGCACAGAGTATCTGAAACAGCTTTTTAATTGGGGGCTCCCGAGGCCACACTGCCTGTCCCCTGCTCCCAGGGATTATTGAGAAGTGAATGGTTAACTATATACTGCATAGAGGTCACTGATTCAGCTTTTTAATTGGGGGCTCCCGAGGCCACACTGCCTGTCCCCTGCTCCCAGGGATTATTGAGCAGTAAATGTTTAACCCTGTACAGCACAAAAGTCTCCCAAACAGCTTTTTCATTGGGGGCTCCCGAGGCCACACTGCCTGTCCCCTGCTCCCAGGGATTATTGAGCAGTAAATGGTTAACTATATACAGGTGCAGTGGTCTCTGACACTGCATTTTAACTGGTGGGCCCCTGACCACACTGCCTGTCCCCTGCTCCCAGGGATTATTGAGCAGTAAATGGTTAAATATATACAGCACAGAGGTCTCTGAAACAGCTTTTCAATTGTGGGTTCCCGAGGCCACACTGCCTGACCCCTGCTCCCAGGGATTATTGAGAAGTAAATGGTTAACTATATACTGCACAGAGGTCACTGATTCAGCTTTTTAATTGGGGGCTCCCGAGGCCACACTGCCTGTCCCCTGCTCCCAGGGATTATTGAGCAGTAAATGTTTAACCCTGTACAGCACAAAGGTCTCCCATACAGATTTTTCATTGGGGGCTCCCGAGGCCACACTGCCTGTCCCCTGCTCCCAGGGATTATTGAGCAGTAAATGGTTAACTATATACAGGTGCAGTGGTCTCTGACACTGCATTTTAACTGGTGGGCCCCTGACCACACTGCCTGTCCCCTGCTCCCAGGGATTATTGAGCAGTAAATGATTAAATATATACAGCGCAGAGGTCTCTGGAAAAGCTTTTTAATTGGGGGTTCCCGAGGCCACACTGCCTGACCCCTGCTCCCAGGGATTATTGAGCAGTAAATCGTTAACCATATACAGCAAAGACGTCTTTGAACAGCTTTTTAATTGTGGCTCACGGACAACACTGCCTGTTTCCTTCTACCAGGGATTATTGATAATTAAATGGTTAACCATATTCAGCACAGAGGTCTCTGAATCAGCTTTTTAATTGGGGTTCTCGAGGCCACACTGCGTGACCCCTGCTCCCAGGGATTATTGAGCAGTAAATGGTTAAATACGTACAGCACAGAGGTCTCTGAAACAGCCTTTTAATTGGAGGCTCCCGAGGCCTCACTGCCTCTACCCTGCTCCCAGGGATGATTGAGCAGTAAATGGTTAACTATATACAGCACAGAGGTCTCTGAAACAGCTTTTTAATTGGGGGCTCCCTGACCACATTGCCTGTCGCCTGCTCCCAGGGATTATTGAGCAGTAAATGGTTAACTATATACAGCACAGAGTATCTGAAACAGCTTTTTAATTGGGGGCTCCCGAGGCCACACTGCCTGTCCCCTGCTCCCAGGGATTATTGAGAAGTAAATGGTTAACTATATACTGCACAGAGGTCACTGATTCAGCTTTTTAATTGGGGGCTCCCGAGGCCACACTGCCTGTCCCCTGCTCCCAGGGATTATTGAGCAGTAAATGTTTAACCCTGTACAGCACAAAGGTCTCCCAAACAGCTTTTTCATTGGGGGCTCCCGAGGCCACACTGCCTGTCCCCTGTTCCAGGGATTATTGAGCAGTAAATGGTTAACTATATACAGGTGCAGTGGTCTCTGACACTGCATTTTAAATGGCGGGCCCCTGACCACACTGCCTGTCCCCTGCTCCCAGGGATTATTGAGCAGTAAATGGTTAAATATATACAGCACAGAGGTCTCTGAAACAGCTTTTCAATTGGGGGTTCCCGAGGCCACACTGCCTGACCCCTGCTCCCAGGGATTATTGAGCAGTAAATCGTTAACCATATACAGCAAAGACGTCTCTGAACAGCTTTTTAATTGTGGCTCACGGACCACACTGCCTGTTCCCTGCTCCCAGGGATTATTGAGCAGTAAATGGTTTACTATATACAGCACAGAGGTCTCTGAAACAGCCTTTTATTTGGGGGCTCCGGAGACAACACTGCCTGTCCCCCGCTCCCAGGGATTATTGAGCGGTAAATGGTTAAATAAGTACAGCACAGAGGTCTCTGAAACAGCCTTTTAATTGGGGGCTCCGGAGGCCACACTGCCTGGCCCCTGCTCCCAGGGATTATTGAGCAGTAAATGGTTAACTATATACAGCACAGAGTATCTGAAACAGCTTTTTAACTGGGGGCTCCTGAGGCCACACTGCCTGTTCCCTGCTCCCAGGGATTATTGATAATTAAATGGTTAACCATATACAGCACAGAGGTCTCTGAATCAGCTTTTTAATTGGGGTTCTCGAGGCCACACTGCGTGACCCCTGCTCCCAGGGATTATTGAGCAGTAAATGGTTAAATACGTACAGCACAGAGGTCTCTGAAACAGCCTTTTAATTGGGGGCTCCCGAGGCCTCACTGCCTCTACCCTGCTCCCAGTGATTATTGAGCAGTAAATGGTTAACTATATACAGCACAGGGGTCTCTGAAACAGCTTTTTAATTGGCGGCTCCCGAAGCCACACTGCCTGTCCCCTGCTCCCAGGGATTATTGAGAAGTAAATGGTTAACTATATACAGCACAGAGGTCTCTGACACAGCATTTTAATTGGGGACTCCCGGACCACACTGCCTGACCCCTGCTCCCAGTGATTATTGAGCAGTAAATGGTTAAATACATACAGCACAGAGATCTCTGAAACAGCCTTTTAATTGGGGGCTCCCGAGGCCACACTGCCTCTACCCTGCTCCCAGGGATTATTGAGCAGTAAATGGTTAACTATATACAGCACAGAGTATCTGAAACACCTTTTTAATTGGCGGCTCCCGAGGCCACACTGCCTGTCCCCTGCTCCCAGGGATTATTGAGAAGTAAATGGTTAACTATATACTGCACAGAGGTCACTGATTCAGCTTTTTAATTGGGGGCTCCCGAGGCCACACTGCCTGTCCCCTGCTCCCAGGGATTATTGAGCAGTAAATGTTTAACCCTGTACAGCACAAAGGTCTCCCAAACAGCTTTTTCATTGGGGGCTCCAGAGGCCACACTGCCTGTCCCCTGCTCCCAGGGATTATTGAGCAGTAAATGGTTAACTATATATACAGGTGCAGTGGTCTCTGACACTGCATTTTAACTGTTGGACCCTGACCACACTGCCTGTCCCCTGCTCCCAGGGATTATTGAGCAGTAAATGGTTAAATATATACAGCACAGAGGTCTCTGAAACAGCTTTTCAATTGGGGGTTCCCGAGGCCACACTGCCTGACCCCTGCTCCCAGGGATTATTGAGCAGTAAATCGTTAACCATATACAGCAAAGACGTCTCTGAACAGCTTTTTAATTGTGGCTCACGGACCACACTGCCTGTTCCCTGCTCCCAGGGATTATTGATAATTAAATGGTTAACCATATACAGCACAGAGGTCTCTGAATCAGCTTTTTAATTGGGGTTCTCGAGGCCACACTGCGTGACCCCTGCTCCCAGGGATTATTGAGCAGTAAATGGTTAAATACGTACAGCACAGAGGTCTCTGAGACAACCTTTTAATTGGGGGCTCCCGAGGCCTCACTGCCTCTACCCTGCTCCCAGTGATTATTGAGCAGTAAATGGTTAACTATATACAGCACAGGGGTCTCTGAAACAGCTTTTTAATTGGCGGCTCCCGAAGCCACACTGCCTGTCCCCTGCTCCCAGGGATTATTGAGAAGTAAATGGTTAACTATATACAGCACAGAGGTCTCTGACACAGCATTTTAATTGGGGTCTCCCGGACCACACTGCCTGACCCCTGCTCCCAGGGATTATTGAGCAGTAAATGGTTAAATACATACAGCACAGAGATCTCTGAAACAGCCTTTTAATTGGGGGCTCCCGAGGCCACACTGCCTCTACCCTGCTCCCAGGGATTATTGAGCAGTAAATGGTTAACTATATACAGCACAGAGTTCACTGAAACACCTTTTTAATTGGCGGTCCCGAGGCCACACTGCCTGACCCCTGCTCCCAGGGATTATTGAGCAGTAAATCGTTAACCATATACAGCAAAGACGTCTCTGAAACAGCTTTTTAATTGGGGGCTCCTGAGGCCACACTGCCTGTTCCCTGCTCCCAGGGATTATTGATAATTAAATGGTTAACCATATACAGCACAGAGGTCTCTGAATCAGCTTTTTAATTGGGGTTCTCGAGGCCACACTGCGTGACGCCTGCTCCCAGGGATTATTGAGCAGTAAATGGTTAAATAAGTACAGCACAGAGGTCTCTGAAACAGCCTTTTAATTGGGGGCTCCGGAGGCCACACTGCCTGGCCAGTGCTCCCAGGGATTATTGAGCAGTAAATGGTTAACTATATACAGCACAGAGTATCTGAAACAGCTTTTTAACTGGGGGCTCCTGAGGCCACACTGCCTGTTCCCTGCTCCCAGGGATTATTGAGCAGTAAATGGTTAACTATATACAGCACAGAGTATCTGAAACAGCTTTTTAACTGGGGGCTCCTGAGGCCACACTGCCTGTTCCGTGCTCCCAGGGATTATTGATAATTAAATGGTTAACCCTATGCAGCACAGAGGTCTATGAATCAGCTTTTTAATTGGAGTTCTCGAGGCCACACTGCGTGACCCCTGCTCCCAGGGATTATTGAGCAGTAAATGGTTAAATACGTACAGCACAGAGGTCTCTGAAACAGCCTTTTAATGGGGGGCTCCCGAGGCCTCACTGCCTGACCCCTGCTCCCAGGGATTATTGAGCAGTAAATGGTTAAATACATACAGCACAGAGGTCTCTGAAACACCTTTTTAATTGGCGGCTCCCGAGGCCACACTGCCTGTCCCCTGTTCCCAGGGATTATTGAGCAGTAAATGGTTAACTATATACAGCACAGAGGTCTCTGAAACAGCTTTTTAATTGGCGGCTCCCGAGGCACATAGATACACTAATACACACTCACAGACACACATACAGACACTAATACACACACTCACATACTCAGACAACAATACACGCACTAACAGACAGACAGACACTGGCACCAATACACACATACACACTCACACACATAGACACTAATACACACACTCACAAACTCACACTGGCACTAATACACACACACATACACTAACGCACAGACACAGATAGTAATACACACACAGTGATACACAGAGACAATAATATACACACTCACAGACACAGGGAGACTCTAATGCATACACTCACACACACACACAGCGACACTAATACACACAGTGTGTGCATTAGTGCTTGTGTGTGAGAGTGTGTGTATTAGTGTGCATGTGTGTGTGTCTGTGAGTGTCTGTTTGTGTGTGTCTTTGTGTGTGTGTGTCTGAGTATGTATTAGTGTATCTGCTTGTCAGTGAGTGTGTGTATTAGTGTCCCTGTGTGTCGTTGAGTGTGTGTATTAGTGTCTGTGTATGGCTGTGTGTGTTTATGAGTTTGTGTATTCGTGCCTCTGCCTGTGTCTTTGTGTGTCTGTATTAGTGTCTATGTGTGTGAGTGGGTGTATTAATGTCTGTGTTTGTGTCTGTGAGTGTGTGTATTATTGTCTCTGTGTGAGTGTGTGTGTATTTGTGTCTCTGTGTCTGTGAGTGTGAATTAGTGTCCCTGTGTGTCTGTTTTGTGTGAGTGTGTGTATTAGTGTGTCTGTGTGTGAGTGTGCGTATTGCTGTCTGTGTGTTTGTCTGTGAGTGTGTGCATTAGTGTATCTGTGTGTGTGTATTAGTGTCTGTGTGTGTGTATTAGAGTCTCTGTTTAGGTCTGTGAGTGGATGTGTATTAGTGCATCTGTGTGTGAGATTGTGCCCATTGGTGTCTTTGTGTGTGTGAGTGAGCGTGTGTATTAGTGTCTCTGTTTCTGTGAGTGTTTGTATTAGTGTATCAGTGTCAGTGAGTGTGCGTCTTTGTGTCTGTTTGCGTGAGTGTGTGCATTAGTGTCTCTGTGAGTGTGTATTAGTGCCTTTGTGCCTGAGTATATTACTGTCTCTGTGTGAGTGTGTTAGTGTCTGTGTGAGTGTGAGTGTATTACTGTCTTTGTATGTGTGTGTGTGAGTGTGTTAGTGTCTGTGTGAGTGTGAGTGTATTGCTGTCTCTGCATGTGTGTGTGAGTGTGTTAGTGTCTGTGTGAGTGTGAGTGTATTACTGTCTCTGCATGTGTGTGTGAGTGTGTGTGTATTACTGTCTCTGTATGAGTGTGTGAGTGTGTTAGTCTCTGTGTGAGTGCATTACAGTCTCTGTCTGTGCGTGTGTGTGCATTACTGTGTGTGTGTTAGTATCTGTGTGAGTGTGAGTGTATTGCTGTATCTGCTTGTGTGTGTGTGAGTGTATTACTGTATGTGTGTGTGAGTGTGTTAGTGTCTGTGTGGGTATGCGAGTGTATTGCTGTCTCTGTATGTGTGAGTGTGAGTGTATTACTGTCTCTGTATGTGTTCGTGAGTGTATTACTGTCTCTGTATGTGTGTATGTGTGTGTTAGTGTCTGTGTGTGTGTGAGTGTATTACTGCCTCTGGATGTGTGTGAGTGTGTGTCAGAGTATGTGAGTGTATTACTGTCTATGTCTGTGTGTGTATGCGAGTGTGTTACTGTATGCATGTGTGTGGTTCAGTGTCTGTGTGAGTGTGAATGCATAACTGTCTCTGTCCGTGTGTGTGTGTGTGTATTACTGTATGTGTGTCGGTGTGTCTGTTACTGTCTGTGTGAGTGTGAGGGTATTACTGTCTCTGTATGTGTGTGTCAGTGTGTGTTAGTGTCTGTGTAAGTGTGAGTATATTACTGTCTCTGTATGTGCGTGTGAGTGTGTTAGTGTCTGTGTGAGTGGTCTGTGAGTGTGTGTGTGTGTGTGTTAGTGTCTGTGTGTGTGTCAGTGTCAGTGTGTGAGTGTGAGTATATGAGTGTGTGTGTGAGTGCATTACTGTCTGTGTGTGAGTGTGTTACTGTTTCTGTGTCTGTGTGTGAGTGTGTTACTGTCTCTGTGAGTGTGTGTATTAGTATATATTTATTTGACTCCCTCAACACCACACCGACCATACTTGTGATGTCTTTCCCAGGCTGATGTATAATTTCATTGTGTATTTCCCTTCCTCACAGTGAACCTCATCACAATTGTGATCCTGAAGAGAAGAAACTGTGGGCTGTCCAAATGTGTGACTTGTTACCTGTTGGCCATGGCAGTGGGGGATCTCCTGGTCGTGATTCTCGACCTGATATTCAGACACATTCCCACTGTTTTTCCTGAACAGTTTTATTTCCTGCGGTCCATCCCCGTGTGTAATATCCACGCCGCCCTGCTTTATGCAGCCACTGACTGTTCTGTCTGGTTCACCGTCACTTTCACCTTTGATCGATTTGTGGCCATTTGTTGCCCGAGGCTGAAAAGTAAATATTGCAGCGAGAAAGCGGCGGCTGTGGTTCTGGGAACAGTGGCTGTGCTGAGCTGTCTGAAGGACATTTCCTGGGGGGTGATGCTGTCCGGTGGGTATCAGCTGTGGAACACCCCCTGGTTTTGTGATGTCACAATGGGTGTTCAGTCCTCTCCGGTCTGGGGACCAATCGAGTTCCTCCACCACATTCTAACCCCGTGTGTTCCATTCGCCCTGATTCTGCTGCTCAATGTTCTCACCGTCAGACACATTGTCCTGAGCAGCAGGGCCCGCAGGAGACTCCGGGCTCACAGCAGTGGGCACAGTGCCAGAGACCCAGAGATGGAGAGTCGCAGCAAATCCATCATCTTACTCTTCGTTATCTCCGCCAACTTCATCCTGTTATGGTCAACGTTAATGGTTTATTCTATATGGAGCCGGATGTGGTGGCTGGGGTATGACTCTGTATGGTTAGATTATTATGTTCAGGAATTGGGCTTCATGCTGCAGCTCCTGAGTTGCTGCACAAACACTGCGATTTACGCCGTGACACAGACTCAGTTCAGGCAGCAGCTGAAGAATGTGCTGAAAGTTCCCTTTAGTTCAATTCTTCAATTCATTAAATCCTGAGAGGAAACCCCACCCACACGGCATATCTCTCCTCGCACTGCCGGTAAAACTGACCCTCCCCAGCCAGCCTCACCCTTATTTACCATTCTGCATGACCAGAACTATCGGTGGGTGGGTGTGACTCCCCCCATTGCCGATCAGCTGAGTGTGTGCTTCCCCCCATTGCCGATCAGCTGGGGATGCGCTTCCCCCCATTGCCGATCAGCTGGGTCTGTCCTTCCCCGCATTGCCGATCAGCTGGGTGTGTCCTTCCCCGCATTGCCGATCAGCTGGGTCTGTCCTTCCCCCCATTGCCGATCAGCTGGGTCTGTCCTTCCCCCCATTGCCGATCAGCTGGGTGTGTCCTTCCCCCCATTGCCGATCAGCTGGGAGAGTCCTTCCCCCCATTGCCGATGCTGGGAGAGTCCTTCCCCGCATTGCCGATCAGCTGGGTGTGTCCTTCCCCCCATTGCCGATCAGCTGGGAGAGTCCTTCCCCCCATTGCCGATCAGCTGGGCGTGTGCTTCCCCCCATTGCCGATCAGCTGGGTCTGTCCTTCGCCCGATTGCCGATCAGCTGGGTGTGTGCTTCCCCCCATTGCCGATCAGCTGGGTGTGTGCTTCCTCGCATTGCCGATCAGCTGGGTCTGTCCTTCGCCCGATTGCCGATCAGCTGGGTGTGTCCTTCCCCCCATTGCCGATCAGCTGGGTCTGTCCTTCCCCCCATTGCCGATCAGCTGGGTCTGTCCTTCCCCCACATTGCCGTTCAGCTGGGTGTGTGCTTCCCCCCATTGCCGATCAGCTGGGTCTGTCCTTCCCCCCATTGCCGATCAGCTGGGAGTGTGCTTCCCCGCATTGCCGATCAGCTGGGTGTGTGCTTCCCCCCATTGCTGATCAGCTGGGTGTGTCCTTCCCCCCATTGTCGATCAGCTGGGTGTGTCCTTCCCCGCAATGCCGATCAGCTGGGTGTGTGCTTCCCCGCATTGCCGATCAGCTGGGAGTGTGCTTCCTGCCATTGCCGATCAGCTGGGTGTGTGCTTCCCCCCATTGCCGATCAGCTGGGTGTGTGCTTCCCCACATTGCCGATCAGCTGGGAGTGTGCTTCCCCCCCATTGCCGATCAGCTGGGTCTCTCCTTCCACGCATTGCCGATCAGCTGGGTGTGTGCTTCCCCCCATTGCCGATCAGCTGGGAGTGTGCTTCCCCCCATTGCCGATCAGCTGGGTGGGTGCTTCCCCGCATTGCCGATCAGCTGGGTGTGCCCTTTCCCCCATTGCCGATCAGCTGGGAGTGTGCTTCCCCCCATTGCCGATCAGCTGGGTGTGTGCTTCCCCGCATTGCCGATCAGCTGGGTGTGTGCTTCCCCCCATTGCCGATCAGCTGGGAGTGTGCTTCACTCCATTGCCGATCAGCTGGGTGTGTCCTTCCCCACATTGCCGATCAGCTGGGTGTGTGCTTCCCGCCATTGCCGATCAGCTGGGAGTGTGCTTCCCCCCATTGCCGATCAGCTGGGTGGGTGCTTCCCCGCATTGCCGATCAACTGGGTGTGCCCTTTCCCCCATTGCCGATCAGCTGGGAGTGTGCTTCCCCCCATTGCCGATCAGCTGGGTGTGCCCTTTCCCCCATTGCCGATCAGCTGGGAGTGTGCTTCCCCCCATTGCCGATCAGCTGGGTCTGTCCTTCCCCCCATTGCCGATCAGCTGCGTGTGTCCTTCCCCCCATTGCCGATCAGCTGGGTCTGTCCTTCCCCCCATTGCCGATCAGCTGGGAGTGTGCTTCCCCCCATTGCCGATCAGCTGTGTGTGTGCTTCACCCCATTGCCGATCAGCTGGGTGTGTGCTTCCCCCCATTGCCGATCAGCTGGGTGTGTGCGTCCCCCCATTGCCGATCAGCTGGGTGTGTGCTTCCCCCCATTGCCGAACAGCTGGGTGTGTGCTTCCCCCCATTGCCGATCGGCTGGGTGTGTGCTTCCCCCCATGGCCGTTCAGCTGGGAGTGTGCTTCCCCCCATGGCCGATCAGCTGGGCGTGTCCTTCCCCCCCATTGTCGATCAGCTGGGTGTGTGCTTCCCCGCATTGCCGATCAGCTGGGAGTGTGCTTCCCCCCATTGCCGATCAGCTGAGTGTGTGCTTCCCCTCATTGCCGATCAGCTGGGTGTGTGCTTCCCCCCATGGCCGATCAGCTGGGCGTGTCCTTCCCCCCATGGCCGATCAGCTGGGTGTGTGCTTCCCCCCATTGCCGATCAGCTGGGTGTGTGCTTCCCCCCATTGCCAATCAGCTGGGTGTGTGCTTCCCCGCATTCCCGATCAGCTGGGTGTGTGCTTCCCCCCATTACCGATCAGCTGGGTGTGTGCTTCCCCCCATTGCCGATCAGCTGGATGTGTGCTTCCCCGCATTGCCGATCAGCTGGGAGTGTGCTTCCCCCCATTGCCGACCAGCTGGGAGTGTCCTTCCCCGCATTGCCGATCAGCTGGGTGTGTGCTTCCCCGCATTGCCGATCAGCTGGGCGTGTGCTTCCCCCCATTGCCGATCAGCTGGGTCTGTCCTTCCCCCCATTGCCGATCAGCTGGGTGTGTGCTTCCCCGCATTGCCGATCATTTGGGTGTGTCCTCCCCCCCCATTGCCGATCAGTTGGGTGTGTGCTTCCCCCCATTGCCGATCACCTGGCTGTGTGCTTCCCCCCATTGCCGATCAGCTGGGTGTGTGCCTCCCCCCATTGCCGATCAGCTGGGTGTGTCCTTCCCCCCATTGCCGATCAGCTGGGTCTGTGCTTCCCCCCATTGCCGATCAGCTGGGTGTGTGCTTCCCCCCATTGCCGATCAGCTGGGTCTGTGCTTCCCCCCATTGCCGATCAGCTGGGTGTGTGCCTCCCCCCATTGCCGAACAGCTGGGTCTGTCCTTCCCCCAATTGCCGATCAGCTGGGTCTGTCCCTCCCCCATTGCCGATCAGCTGGGTCTGTCCTTCCCCGCATTGCCGATCAGCTGGTGTGTGCTTCCCCGCATTGCCGATCAGCTGGGTGTGTCCTTCCCCGCATTGCCGATCAGCTGGGTGTGTGCTTCCCCCCCATTGCCGATCAGCTGGGTATGTGCTTCCCCCCATTGCCGATCAGCTGGGTATGTGCTTCCCCATATTGCCGATCAGCTGGGTGTGTGCTTCCCCCCATGGCCGATCAGCTGGGAGTGTGCTTCCCCCCATTGCCGATCAGCTGGGTGTGTGCTTCCCCATATTGCCGATCAGCTGGGTGTGTGCTTCCGCCCATTGCCGATCAGCTGGGTGTGTGCTTCCCCCCTTTGCCGATCAGCTGGGTGTGTGCCTCCCCCCATTGCCGATCAGCTGGGTGTGTGCTTCCCCGCATTGCCGATCAGCTGGGTGTGTGCCTCACACTTAAACACAGTCTGTGCAGCAGAATGTGACACAGACAGAGACACAGACAGAGACACAGACACAGACACAGACACACAGACAGAGACACAGACACAGAGACACAGACACAGACACAGACACAGAGACACAGACACAGACAGATACACAGACACAGACAGAGACACTGACACACAGACAGAGACACAGACAGAGACACAGACACAAAGACACAGACACAGAGACACAGACACAGAGACACAGAGACACAGACACAGAGACACAGACACAGACACAGACACAGACACAGACACAGACAGAGACAGGGACACAGACACAGAGACACAGACACAGACACAGAGACACAGACACACAGACACAGAGACACAGACACAGAGACACAGTCACAGACACAGAAACAGACGGAGACACAGGCGGAGACACAGACACAGGCACAGACAGAGGCACAGACACAGACACAGACTCAGAAGGAGACAGAGACAGAAACACAGACAGACACAGACCGAGAGAGAGAAAAAGACACAGGCAGAGACACAGACAGAAACACAGTAAGATTCAGAGACACAGACAGAGACCCGAGCTGAGACACAGACAGTTACAGGGACACAGGCAGACACAGAGACACAGACACCAACACAGACAGAGACAGGGACACAGACAGATATACAGACAGAGACACAGGCAGACACAGCGACGCAGACAAAGACAGCGACACAGACAGAGACACAGACAGAGAAACAGGCACAGACAGAGACACAGACAGAAACACAGACAGACACAGACCGAGAGAGTGCAAAAGACACAGGCAGAGACACAGACAGAAACGCAGTCAGATTCAGAGACACAGACAGATACAGAGACACAAGCAGACACAGAGACACAGACACCGACACAGGCACCGACACAGGCACAGACAGAGACACAGACAGAGACACAGACAGAGACAGAGACTGCGACAGAGACAGACACAGACGGAGACACAGACAGAGGCATAGACACAGACAGAGACACAGACAGAGACAGAGACACAGACACAGACATAGACAGAGAAACAGACAGAAACAGCGACAGAGACAGAGACACAGACACAGGCAGAGACACAGACACAGGCATAGACACAGACACAGACAGGGACACAGACAGAGACACAGACACAGACAGAGAAAGAGACACAGACAGGAACACAGACAGACACAGACCGAGAGAGAGAAAAAGACACAGGCAGAGACACAGGCAGAAACGCAGTCATATTCAGAGACACAGACAGAGACCCGGGCTGAGACACAGGCAGACACAGAAACACAGACACCAACAAAGACAGAGACAGGGACACAGACAGATATACAGACAGAGACAGAGACACAGGCAGACACAGCGACGCAGACAGAGACAGCGACACAGACAGAGACACAGACAGAAACACAGACAGACACAGACCGAGAGAGAGAAAAAGACACAGGCAGAGACACAGACAGAAACGCAGTCAGATTCAGGGACATAAGCAGACACAGAGACACAGACACCGAGACAGAGACACAGACACAGACACAGACACAGACAGACACAGAGACACAGACACAGGCAGAGACACAGACAGAGACACAGACAGAGACACAGACAGAGACAGAGTCAGCGACACAGACGGAGACACAGACAGAGACACAGACAGAGACAGGGACACAGACACAGACAGAGACACAGACAGAGACACAGACAGAGACACAGACACAGACAGAGTCAGCGACACAGACAGAGTCAGCGACACAGACGGAGACACAGACAGAGGCATAGACACAGATACAGGCACAGACACAGACAGGGACACAGGCACAGACAGAGAAACAGACAGAAACACAGACAGAGAGAGAATTGGACACATACAGGCAGAGACACAGGCAGAGATTTACCATTCTGCATTACCAGGAGAGACTGTCGGTGGGTGGGTGTGACTCCCCTATGGCCGATCAGCTGGGTCAGTGTGACTCCCCCATGGCCGATCAGCTGGGACAGTGTGACTCCCCCATGGCCGATCAGCTGGGACAGTGTGACTCCCCCAATGCTGATCAGCTGGGTCAGTGTGACTCTCCCATGGCCGATCAGCTGGTTCAGTGTGACTCCCCCATGGCCGATGAGTTGGGTCAGTGTGACTCTCCCATGGCCGATCAGCTGGTTCAGTGTGACTCACCCATGGCCGCTTAGCTGGTTCAGTGTGACTCCCCCATGGCCCATCAGCTGTGTGTGTGCTTCCCCCCATTGCCGATCAGCTGGGATGTGCTTTCCCCCATTGCCGATCAGCTGGGTGTGTGCTTCCCCCATTGCCGATCAGCTGGGTGTGTGCTTCACCCCCATTGCCGATCAGCTGGGTCAGTGTGACTCCCCCATTGTCGATCAGCTGGATGTGTGCCTCTCCCCATTGCCGATCAGCTGGGTATGTGCCTCCACCATGGCCGATCAGCTGGGTGTGTGTGAGTCCCCCAATGCCGATCAGCTGGGTGGGTGCCTCACACCTAAACACAGTCTGTGCAGCAGAATGTGCCCCAGACAGAGACAGAGACTGAGACACAGACAGACACGGAGATACAGACAGAGACAGAGAGTGAGACACAGACACCGACAGACACAGAGACACAGACAGAGGCAGAGACTGAGACACAGACAGACACAGAGACACATAGAGACACACAGACAGACACAGAGACATAGACAGAGCCACAGACAGAGACACAGACAGAGACAGACACAGAGACACAGACACAGACAGACACAGAGACACAGACAGAGACAGACAGAGACAGGGACACAGACAGAGACACAGACAGAGACAGGGACACAGAGAGAGACAGGGACAGAGACACAGACACAGACACAGACAGGGACACAGACAGAGACAGGGACACAGACAGAGACAGGGACAGGGACAGAGACTGAGACAGAGACAGAGACACAGACAGACACAGAGACAGAGACACAGACAGAGACAGAGACACAGACCGAGTGTGGGGGGAGCACTGCCACTGCTGGGTGTGTGGTGGGAGCACGGACAGTGCTGGCTGTGTGGTGGCGCACTGACAGTGCTGGCTGTGTGGTGGGAGCACTGACAGTGCTGGCTGTGTGGGGGAGCACTGACAGTGCTGGCTGTGTGGTGGGAGCACTGACAGTGCTGGCTGTGTGGTGGGAGCACTGACAGTGCTGGCTGTGTGGTGGGAGCACTGACAGTGCTGGCTGTGAGGTGGGAGCACTGACAGTGCTGGCTGTGAGGTGGGAGCACTGACAGAGCTGGCTGTGTGGGGGGAGCACTGACAGTGCTGGCTGTGTAGGGGCAGCACTGACAGTGCTGGCTGTGTGGGAGGAGGACTGACAGTGCTGGCTGTGTGGTGGGAGCATTGACAGTGCTGGCTGTGTGGTGGGAGCACTGACAGTGCTGACTGTGTGGGGGAGCACTGACAGTGCTGGCTGTGTGGAGGAGCACTGACAGTGTTGCTGTGTGGGGGAGCACTGAGAGTGCTGGCTGTGTGGTGGGAGCACGGACAGTGCTGGCTGTGTGGGGAGCACTGACAGTGCTGGCTGTGTGAGGGGAGCCCTGACAGTGTTGGCTGTGTGTTGGAGCACTGACAGTGCTGGCTGTGCGGGGGGAGCACAGACAGTGCTGGGTGTGTGTGGCGAGCACGGACAGTGATGGCTGTGAGGGGAGCACTGACAGTGCTGGCTGTGTGGTGGGAGCACTTACAGTGCTGGCTTTGTGGGGGAGCACTGACAGTGCTGGCTGTGTGGGGAGCACTGACAGTGCTGGCTGTGTGGTGGGAGCACTGACAGTGCTGGCCATGAGGGGAGCACTGACAGTGCTGGCTGTGTGGTGGGTGCACTGACAGTGCTGGCTGTGTGGGGGAGCACTGCCAGTGCTGGCTGTGTGGGGGAGCACTGACAGTGCTGGCTGTGTGTGGGGTGCACTGACAGAGCTGACTGTGTGGGGGAGCACTGACAGTGCTGACTGTGTGGGGGAGCACTGGCAGTGCTGGCTGTGTGGGGGAGCACTGACAGTGCTGCCTGTGTGGGGGAGCACTGACAGTGCTGGCTGTGTGGTGGGAGCACTGACAGTGCTGGCTGTGTGGGGGGAGCACTGACAGTGCTGGCTGTGTGGGGGAGCACTGACAGTGCTGGCTGTGTGGGGGAGCACTGACAGTGCTGGCTGTGTGGGGGGAGCACTGACAGTGCTGGCTGTGTGGTGGGAGCACTGACAGTGATGGCTGTGGGGGGGGGAGTGCACTGGCAGTGCTTGCTCTGTGGGGTGAAGTGCACTGGCAGTGCTGGCTGTGGGGGGGAAGTGCACTGGCAGTGCTGGCTGTGGGGAGGAGCACTGACAGTGCTGGCTGTGGGAAGGGGGGGGAAAGTGCACTGGCTGTGCTGGCTCTGTGGGGGGTGGGAGGTGCACTGGCAGTGCTGGCTGTGGGGGGGGAGTGCAATGGCAGTGCTGGCTGTGCGGGGGGAGCACTGACAGTGCTGGCTGTGTGGGGGGAGCACTGACAGTGCTGGCTGTGTGGGGAGCACTGACAGTGCTGGCTGTGTGGTGGGAGCACTGACAGTGCTGGCTGTGTGGTGTGAGCACTGACGGTGCTGGCTGTGTCGGGAGCACTGACGGTGCTGGCTGTGTGGGGGAGCACTGACAGCGCTGGCTGTGTGTGGGGGAACACTGACAGTGCTGGCTGTGTGGGGGGGGCACTGACAGTGCTGCCTGTGTGGGGAGCACTGACAGTGCTGGCTGTGTGGTGGGAGCACTGACAGTGCTGGCTGTGTGGGGGAGCACTGGCAGTGCTGGCTGTGTGGGGGAGCACTGACAGTGCTGGCTGTGTGGGGAGCACTGACAGGGCTGGCTGTGTGGGGGGAGCACTGACAGTGCTGGCTGTGTGGGGGAGCACTGACAGTGCTGGAAGTGTGGGGGAGCACTGACAGTGCTGGCTGTGTGGTGGGAGCTCTGACAGTGCTGGCTGTGTGGTGGGGGCACTGACAGTGCTGGCTGTGTGGGGGAGCACTGACAGTGTTGGCTGTGTGGGGGAGCACTAACAATGCTGGCTGTGTGGTGGGAGCACAGACAGTGCTGGCTGTGTGGTGGGAGCACTGACGGTGCTGGCTGTGTGGGGGGGCACTGACAGAGCTGGCTGTGTGTGGGGGAACACTGACAGTGCTGGCTGTGTGGGGGGGGGGCACTGACAGTGCTGCCTGTGTGGGGGAGCACTGACAGTGCTGGCTGTGTGGGGGGGCACTGACAGAGCTGGCTGTGTGTGGGGGAACACTGACAGTGCTGGCTGTGTGGGGGGGGGCACTGACAGTGCTGCCTGTGTGGGGGAGCACTGACAGTGCTGGCTGTGTGGTGGAAGCACTGACAGTGCTGGCTGTGTGGGGGAGCACTGACAGTGCTGCCTGTATGGGGGAGCACTGACAGTGCTGGCTGTGTGGTGGGAGCACTGACTGTGCTGGCTGTGTGGGGAGCACTGACAGGGCTGGCTGTGTGGTGGGAGCACTGACAGTGCTGGCTGTGTGGTGGGAGCACTGACAGTGCTGGCTGTGTGGGGGAGCACTGACAGTGCTGGAAGTGTGGGGGAGCACTGACAGTGCTGGCTGTGTGGTGGGAGCTCTGACAGTTCTGGCTGTGTTGTGGGTGTACTGACAGTGCTGGCTGTGTGGGGGAGCACTTACAGTGTTGGCTGTGTGGGGGAGCACTGAGAATGCTGGCTGTGTGGTGGGAGCACAGACAGTGCTGGCTGTGTGGTGGGAGCACTGACAGTGCTGGCTGTGTGGGGGAGCACTGACAGTGCTGGCTGTGTGCTGGGAGCACTGACAGTGCTGGCTGTGTGGTGGGAGAACTGACAGTGTTGGCTGTGTGGGGGAGCACTGGCAGTGCTGGCTCTGTGGGGGGGTGGAAGTGCACTGGCCATGCTGGCTCTGTGGAGGGGGGGGGTGCACTGGCAGTGCTGGCTCTGTGGGGGGGGGGGTGGAAGTGCACTGGCAGTGCTGGCTCTGTGGGGGGTAAGTGCACTGGCAGTGCTGGCTCTGTGGCTGGGGAGTGCACTGGCAGTGCTGGTTCTGTGGGGGGGTTGCACTGGCAGTGCTGGCTCTGTGGGGGGACGGGGAACTGCACTTTCAGTGCTGGATGTGTGGGGGGGCACTGACAGCGCTGGCTGTGTGTGGGGGAACACTGACAGTGCTGGCTGTGTGGGGGGGGCACTGACAGTGCTGCCTGTGTGGGGGAGCACTGACAGTGCTGGCTGTGTGGTGGGAGCACTGACAGTGCTGGCTGTGTGGGGGAGCACTGACAGTGCTGCCTGTGTGGGGGAGCACTGACAGTGCTGGCTGTGTGGTGGGAGCACTGACAGTGCTGGCTGTGTGGGGGAGCACTGACAGTGCTGGCTGTGTGAGGAGCACTGGCAGTGCTGGCTGTGTGGGGGAGCACTGACAGTGCTGGCTGTGTGGGGAGCACTGACAGGGCTGGCTGTGTGGGGGGAGCACTGAAAGTGCTGGCTGTGTGGGGGAGCACTGACAGTGCTGGAAGTGTGGGGGAGCACTGACAGTGCTGGCTGTGTGGTGGGAGCTCTGACAGTGCTGGCTGTGTGGTGGGGGCACTGACAGTGCTGGCTGTGTGGGGAGCACTGACAGTGTTGGCTGTGTGGGGGAGCACTGACAATGCTGGCTGTGTGGTGGGAGCACTGACGGTGCTGGCTGTGTGGGGGAGCACTGACAGTGCTGGCTGTGTGGTGGAAGCACTGACAGTGCTGGCTGTGTGGTGGGAGCACTGACAGTGCTGGCTGTGTGGTGGGAGCACTGACAGTGCTGGCTGTGTGGGGGAGCACTGACAGTGCTGCCTGTGTGGGGAGCACTGACAGTGCTGGCTGTGTGGTGGGAGCACTGACAGTGCTGGCTGTGTGGGGGAGCACTGGCAGTGCTGGCTGTGTGGGGGAGCACTGACAGTGCTGGCTGTGTGGGGAGCACTGACAGGGCTGGCTGTGTGGGGGGAGCACTGACAGTGCTGGCTGTGTGGGGGAGCACTGACAGTGCTGGAAGTGTGGGGGAGCACTGACAGTGCTGGCTGTGTGGTGGGAGCTCTGACAGTGCTGGCTGTGTGGTGGGGGCACTGACAGTGCTGGCTGTGTGGGGGAGCACTGACAGTGTTGGCTGTGTGGGGGAGCACTAACAATGCTGGCTGTGTGGTGGGAGCACAGACAGTGCTGGCTGTGTGGTGGGAGCACTGACGGTGCTGGCTGTGTGGGGGGGCACTGACAGAGCTGGCTGTGTGTGGGGGAACACTGACAGTGCTGGCTGTGTGGGGGGGGGGCACTGACAGTGCTGCCTGTGTGGGGGAGCACTGACAGTGCTGGCTGTGTGGGGGGGCACTGACAGAGCTGGCTGTGTGTGGGGGAACACTGACAGTGCTGGCTGTGTGGGGGGGGGCACTGACAGTGCTGCCTGTGTGGGGGAGCACTGACAGTGCTGGCTGTGTGGTGGAAGCACTGACAGTGCTGGCTGTGTGGGGGAGCACTGACAGTGCTGCCTGTATGGGGGAGCACTGACAGTGCTGGCTGTGTGGTGGGAGCACTGACTGTGCTGGCTGTGTGGGGAGCACTGACAGGGCTGGCTGTGTGGTGGGAGCACTGACAGTGCTGGCTGTGTGGTGGGAGCACTGACAGTGCTGGCTGTGTGGGGGAGCACTGACAGTGCTGGAAGTGTGGGGGAGCACTGACAGTGCTGGCTGTGTGGTGGGAGCTCTGACAGTTCTGGCTGTGTTGTGGGTGTACTGACAGTGCTGGCTGTGTGGGGGAGCACTTACAGTGTTGGCTGTGTGGGGGAGCACTGAGAATGCTGGCTGTGTGGTGGGAGCACAGACAGTGCTGGCTGTGTGGTGGGAGCACTGACAGTGCTGGCTGTGTGGGGGAGCACTGACAGTGCTGGCTGTGTGCTGGGAGCACTGACAGTGCTGGCTGTGTGGTGGGAGAACTGACAGTGTTGGCTGTGTGGGGGAGCACTGGCAGTGCTGGCTCTGTGGGGGGGTGGAAGTGCACTGGCCATGCTGGCTCTGTGGAGGGGGGGGTGCACTGGCAGTGCTGGCTCTGTGGGGGGGGGGGTGGAAGTGCACTGGCAGTGCTGGCTCTGTGGGGGGTAAGTGCACTGGCAGTGCTGGCTCTGTGGCTGGGGAGTGCACTGGCAGTGCTGGTTCTGTGGGGGGGTTGCACTGGCAGTGCTGGCTCTGTGGGGGGACGGGGAACTGCACTTTCAGTGCTGGATGTGTGGGGGGGCACTGACAGCGCTGGCTGTGTGTGGGGGAACACTGACAGTGCTGGCTGTGTGGGGGGGCACTGACAGTGCTGCCTGTGTGGGGGAGCACTGACAGTGCTGGCTGTGTGGTGGGAGCACTGACAGTGCTGGCTGTGTGGGGGAGCACTGACAGTGCTGCCTGTGTGGGGGAGCACTGACAGTGCTGGCTGTGTGTTGGGAGCACTGACAGTGCTGGCTGTGTGGGGGAGCACTGACAGTGCTGGCTGTGTGAGGAGCACTGGCAGTGCTGGCTGTGTGGGGGAGCACTGACAGTGCTGGCTGTGTGGGGAGCACTGACAGGGCTGGCTGTGTGGGGGGAGCACTGAAAGTGCTGGCTGTGTGGGGGAGCACTGACAGTGCTGGAAGTGTGGGGGAGCACTGACAGTGCTGGCTGTGTGGTGGGAGCTCTGACAGTGCTGGCTGTGTGGTGGGGGCACTGACAGTGCTGGCTGTGTGGGGAGCACTGACAGTGTTGGCTGTGTGGGGGAGCACTGACAATGCTGGCTGTGTGGTGGGAGCACTGACGGTGCTGGCTGTGTGGGGGAGCACTGACAGTGCTGGCTGTGTGGTGGAAGCACTGACAGTGCTGGCTGTGTGGTGGGAGCACTGACAGTGCTGGCTGTGTGGTGGGAGCACTGACAGTGCTGGCTGTGTGGGGGAGCACTGACAGTGCTGCCTGTGTGGGGGAGCACTGACAGTGCTGGCTGTGTGGTGGAAGCACTGACAGTGCTGGCTTTGTGTGGGGGAACACTGACAGTGCTGGCTGTTTGGGGGGGGGCACTGACAGTGCTGCCTGTGTGGGGGAGCACTGACAGTGCTGGCTGTGTGGTGGAAGCACTGACAGTGCTGGCTGTGTGGTGGGAGCACTGACAGTGCTGGCTGTGTGGTGGGAGCACTGACAGTGCTGGCTGTGTGGGGGAGCACTGACAGTGCTGCCTGTGTGGGGGAGCACTGACAGTGCTGGCTGTGTGGTGGGAGCACTGACAGTGCTGGCTGTGTGGGGGAGCACTGACAGTGCTGGCTGTGTGAGGAGCACTGGCAGTGCTGGCTGGGTGGGGGAGCACTGACTGTGCTGGCTGTGTGGGGAGCACTGACAGGGCTGGCTGTGTGGGGGGAGCACTGACAGTGCTGGCTGTGTGGGGAGCACTGACAATGCTGGAAGTGTGGGGGAGCACTGACAGTGCTGGCTGTGTGGTGGGAGCTCTGACAGTTCTGGCTGTGTGGTGGGGGCACTGACAGTGCTGGCTGTGTGGGGGAGCACTGACAGTGTTGGCTGTGTGGGGGAGCACTGAGAATGCTGGCTGTGTGGTGCGAGCACAGACAGTGCTGGCTGTGTGGTGGGAGCACTGACAGGGATGGCTGTGTGGGGGAGCACTGACAGTGCTGGCTGTGTGCTGGGAGCACTGACAGTGCTGGCTGTGTGGTGGGAGAACTGACAGTGTTGGCTGTGTGGGGAGCACTGGCAGTGCTGGCTCTGTGGGGGGGGGGAAGTGCACTGGCAGTGCTGGCTCTGTGGGGGGGAAGTGCACTGGCAGTGCTAGCTCTGTGGTGGGGGAGTGCACTGGCCATGCTGGCTCTGTGGGGGGGGTGCACTGGCAGTGCTGGCTCTGTGGGGGGGGGTGGAAGTGCACTGGCAGTGCTGGCTCTGTGGGGGGTAAGTGCACTGTCAGTGCTGGCTCTGTGGCTGGGGAGTGCACTGGCAGTGCTGGTTCTGTGGGGGGGAGTGCACTGGCAGTGCTGGCTCTGTGGGGGGAGGGGGAAGTGCACTTTCAGTGCTGGATGTGTGTGGGAGCACTGACAGTGCTGGCTCTGTGGTGGGAGCACTGACAGTGCTGGCTGTGTGGGGGAGCACAGACAGTGCTGGCTGTGTGTTGTGGTAGCACTGACAGTGCTGGCTGTGTGATGGGAGCACTGACAGTGCTGGCAGTGTGGGGGGAGCACTGACAGTGCTGGCTGTGTGGTGGGAGCACTGACAGTGCTGGCTGTGTGGTGGGAACACTGACAGTGCTGGCTGTGTGGGGGAGCACTGACAGTGCTGTATGTGTGGGAGGAGGACACTGACAGTGCTGGCTGTGTGGGGGAGCACTGACAGTGCTGGCTGTGTGTTGTGGTAGCACTGACAGTGCTGGCTGTGTGATGGGAGCACTGACAGTGCTGGCAGTGTGGGGGAGCACTGACAGTGCTGGCTGTGTGGTGGGAGCACTGACAGTGCTGGCTGTGTGGTGGGAACACTGACAGTGCTGGCTGTGTGGGGGAGCACTGACAGTGCTGTATGTGTGGGGGGAGGACACTGACAGTGCTGGCTGTGTGGGGGAGCACTGACAGTGCTGGCTGTGTGGGGGAGCACTGACAGTGCTGTATGTGTGGGGGGAGGACACTGACAGTGCTGGCTGTGTGGGGGGAGCACTGACAGTGCTGGCTGTGTGGAGAGCACTGACAGTGCTGGCTGTGTGGGGGGAGCACTGACAGTGCCGGCTGTGTCGGGGAGCACTGACAGTGCTGGCTGTGTGGGGGGAGCACTGACAGTGCTGGCTGTGTGGGGGAGCACTGACAGTGCTGTAGTGTGGGGGGAGGACACTGACAGTGCTGGTTGTGTAGGAGCAGCGCTGGCAGTGCTGGCTGTGTGGGGGAGCCCTGAGAGTGCTGGCTCTGTGGTGGGAGCACTGACAGTGCTGGCTGTGTGGGGGAGCACTGACATTGCTGGCTGTGTGGGGGAGCACTGACAGTGCTGGCTGTGTGGTGGGAGAACTGATAGTTCTGGCTGTGTGGGGAGCACTGACAGTGCTGGCTGTGTGGGGGTGCACTGACATTGCTGGCTGTGTGGGGGAGCACTGACAGTGCTGGCTGTGTGGTGGGAGCACTGGCAGTGCTGGCTGTGTGTTGGGAGCACTGACAGTGCTGGCTGTGTGGAGGGAGCACTGACAGTGCTCGCTTTGTGGGGGGAATCACTGACAGTGCTGGCTGTGTGAGGGGAGCACTGATAGCGCTGGCTGTGTGGGGTAGGAGCACTGAGAGTGCTAGCTGTGTGGTTGGAGCACTGACAGTGCTGGCTGTGTGTGGGAGCACTGACAGTGCTGGCTGTGTGGAGGAAGGACTGACAGTGCTCGCTTTGTGAGGGGAAGCACTGACAGTGCTGGCTGTGTGAGGGGAGCACTGATAGCGCTGGCTGTGTGGGGTAGGAGCACTCAGAGTGCTGGCTGTGTGGTTGGAGCACTGACAGTGCTGGCTGTGTGTGGGAGCACTGACAGTGCTGGCTGTGTGGTGGGGGCACTGACAGTGCTGGCTGTGTAGGGGAGCACTGACAGTGTTGGCTGTGTGGGGGAGCACTGACAATTCTGGCTGTGTGGTGGGAGCACAGACAGTGCTGGCTGTGTGGTGGGAGCACTGACAGTGCTGGCTGTGTGGGGGAGCACTGACAGTGCTGGCTCTGTGGGGGGGGGAAGTGCACTGGCAGTGCTGGCTCTGTGGGGGGGAAGTGCTCTGGCAGTGCTAGCTCTGTGGGGGGGGGAGTGCACTGGCCATGCTGGCTCTGTGGGGGGGGGGGAGTGCATTGGCAGTGCTGGCTCTGTGGGGGGGTGGAAGTGCACTGGCAGTGCTGGCTCTGTGGGGGGGAAATGCACTGGCAGTGCTGGCTCTGTGGGGGAGGGGGAAGTGCACTTTCAGTGCTGGATGTGTGTGGGAGTACTGACAGTGCTGGCTCTGTGGTGGGAGCACTGACAGTGCTGGCTGTGTGGGGGAGCACAGACAGTGCTGGCTGTGTGTTGTGGTAGCACTGACAGTGCTGGCTGTTTGATGGGAGCACTGACAGTGCTGGCAGTGTGGGGGGAGCACTGACAGTGCTGGCTGTGTGGTGGGATCACTGACAGTGCTGGCTGTGTGGTGGGAACACTGACAGTGCTGGCTTTGTGGGGGAGCACTGACAGTGCTGGCTGTGTGGGGAGCACTAACAGTGCTGGCTGTGTGGGGGGAGCACTGACAGTGCTGGCTGTGTAGGGGGGAGCACTGACAGTGATGGCAGTGTGGGGGGAGCACTGAC
Source organism: Scyliorhinus torazame (assembly GCF_047496885.1). Taxonomy (NCBI): domain Eukaryota; kingdom Metazoa; phylum Chordata; class Chondrichthyes; order Carcharhiniformes; family Scyliorhinidae; genus Scyliorhinus; species Scyliorhinus torazame. The sequence goes on from NW_027308297.1 coordinate 88,550, forward strand.
AGTGCTGGCTGTGTGGTGGGAGCACTGACAGTGCTGGCTGTGTGGTGGGAGCACTGACAGTGCTGGCTGTGTGGGGGAGCACTGACAGTGCTGCCTGTGTGGGGAGCACTGACAGTGCTGGCTGTGTGGTGGGAGCACTGACAGTGCTGGCTGTGTGGGGTGAGCACTGGCAGTGCTGGCTGTGTGGGGGAGCACTGGCAGTGCTGCCTGTGTGGGGAGCACTGACAGTGCTGGCTGTGTGGGGGGAGCACTGACAGTGCTGGCTGTGGGGGGGGAAGTGCACTGGCAGTGCTGGCTGTGTGGGGAGCACTGACAGTGCTGGCTGTGTGGGGGAGCACTGACAGTGCTGGCTGTGTGGGGGAGCACTGACAGTGCTGACTGTGTGGTGGGAGCACAGACAGTGCTGGCTGTTTGGGGGAGCACTGACAGTGCTGGCTGTGTGGGGGAGCACTGACAGTGCTGCCTGTGTGGGGGAGCACTGACAGTGCTGGCTGTGTGGGGAGCACTGACAGTGCTGGCTGTGTGGGGGGAGCACTGACAGTGCTGGCTGTGTGGTGGGAGCACTGACAGTGCTGGCTGTGTGGGGGAGCAGTGACAGTGCTGGCTGTATGGGCGGAGCACTGACAGTGCTGGCTGTGTGGAGGAGCACTGACAGTGCTGTAGTGTGGGGGGAGCACTGACAGTGCTGGCTGTGTGGGGGGAGGACACTGACAGTGCTGGTTGTGTAGGAGCAGCGCTGGCAGTGCTGGCTGAGTGGGGGAGCCCTGACAGTGCTGGCTCTGTGGTGGGAGCACTGACAGTCCTGGCTGTGTGGTAGGATCACTGACAGTGCTGGCTGTGTGGGGGGAGCACTGACAGTGCTGGCTGTGTGGTGGGAGCACAGACAGTGCTGGCTATGTGGTGGGAGCACAGACAGTGCAGGCTGTGTGGTGGGAGCACTGATAGTTCTTGCTGTGTGGGGACCACTGACAGTGCTGGCTGTGTGGGGGAGCACTGACATTGCTGGCTGTGTGGGGGAGCACTGACAGTGCTGGCTGTGTGGTGGGAGCACTGGCTGTGCTGGCTGTGTGGTGGGAGCACTGACAGTGCTGGCTGTGTGGTGGGAGCACTGACAGTGCTGGCTGTGTGAGGGGAGCACTGATAGCGCTGGCTGTGTGGGGTAGGAGCACTGACAGTGCTGGCTGTGTGGTGGGAGCACAGACAGTGCTGGCTGTGTGGTGGGAGCACTGACAGTGCTGGCTGTGTGGTGGGAGCACTGACATTGCTGGCTGTGTGGGGGAGCACTGACAGTGCTGGCTGTGTGGTGGGAGCACTGGCAGTGATGGCTGTGTGTTGGGAGCACTGACAGTGCTGGCTGTGTGGAGGGTGCACTGACAGTGCTCACTTTGTGGGGGGAAGCACTGACAGTGCTGGCTGTGTGAGGGGAGCACTGATAGCGCTGGCTGTGTGGGGTAGGAGCACCGAGAGTGCTGGCTGTGTGGTTGGAGCACTGACAGTGCTGGCTGTGTGCGGGAGCACTGACAGTGCTGGCTGTGTGGGGTAGGAGCACTGACAGTGCTGGCTGTGTGTGGGGAGCACTGACAGTGCTGGCTGTTTGGGGGGAGCACTGACAGTGCTGGCTGTGTGGTGTGAGCACTGACAGTGCTGGCTGTATGGGGGAGCACTGACAGTGCTGGCTGTATGGGGGAGCACTGACAGTGCTGGCTGTGTGGTGGGAGCACTGAGAGTGCTGGCTGTGTGGTTGGAGCACTGACAGTGCTGGCTGTGTGTGGGGAGCACTGACAGTGCTGGCTGTTTGGGGGAGCACTGACAGTGCTGGCTGTGTGCGGGAGCACTGACAGTGCTGGCTGTGTGGGGTAGGAGCACTGACAGTGCTGGCTGTGTGTGGGGAGCACTGACAGTGCTGGCTGTTCGGGTGGAGCACTGACAGTGCTGGCTGTGTGGTGTGAGCACTGACAGTGCTGGCTGTATGGGGGAGCACTGACAGTGCTGGCTGTGTGGGGTAGGAGCACTGAGAGTGCTGGCTGTGTGGTTGGAGCACTGACAGTGCTGGCTGTGTGTGGGGAGCACTGACAGTGCTGGCTGTTTGGGGGAGCACTGACCGTGCTGGCTGTGTGGGGGAGCACTGACAGTGCTGGCTGTGTGGTGGGAGCACTGACAGTGCTGGCTGTGTGGGGGAGAATTGACAGTGCTGACTGTGTGGGGGGAGCACTGACAGTGCTGGCTGTGTGGGGTGGGAGCAGTGGCAGTGCTGGCTGTGTGGGGGAGCACTGACAGTGCTGGCTCTGTGGTGGGAGCACTGACAGTGCTGGCTGTGTGGTGGGAGCACAGACAGTGCTGGCTGTGTGGTGGGAGCACAGACAGTGCTGGCTGTGTGTGGGAGCACTGACAGTGCTGTCTGTGTGGTGGGAGCACTGACAGTGCTGGCTGTGTGTGGGAGCACTGACAGTGCTGGCTGTTTGGTGGGAGCACTGACAGCTCTGGCTGTGTGGGGAGCACTGACAGTGCTGGCTGTGTGGTGGGAGCACTGACAGTGCTGGCTGTTTGGTGGGAGCACTGACAGTGCTGGCTGTGTTGTGGGAGCACTGACAGTGCTGGCTGTGTGGGGTGGGAGCAGTGACAGTGCTGGCTGTGTGTGGGAGCACTGACAGTGCTGGCTGTGTGGGGGAGCACTGACAGTGCTGGCTGTGTGGTGGGAGCACTGACAGCGCTGGCTGTGTGGGGGAGCACTGGCAGTGCTGGCTGTGTTGTGGGAGCACTGACAGTGCTGGCTGTGTGGGGTGGGAGCAGTGACAGTGCTGGCTGTGTGGGGGAGCACTGACAGTGCTGGCTGTTTTGTGGGAGCACTGACAGTGCTGTCTGTGTGGGGTGGGAGCAGTGACAGTGCGGGCTGTGTGGTGGGAGCACTGACAGTGCTGGCTGTGTGTTGGGAGCACTGACAGTGCTGGCTGTGTGTGGGAGCACTGACAGTGCTGCCTGTGTGGTGGGAGCACTGACAGTGCTGTCTGTGTGGTGGGAGCACTGACAGTGCTGGCTGTGTGGTGGGAGCACTGACAGTGCTGGCTGCGTGGCGGAGCACTGACAGTGCTGGCTGTGTGGGGGGAGCACTGAAAGTGCTGGCTGTGAGGGTGAGCACTGACAGTGCTGGCTGTGTGGGGGGAGCAATGACAGTACTGGCTGTGTGGTGGGAGCACTGACAGTGCTGGCTGTGTGGGGGGAGCACTGACCGTGCTGGCTGTGTGGGGGAGCACTGACAGTGCTGGTTGTGTGGGGGAGCACTGACAGTGCTGGCTGTGAGGGGGAGCACCGACAGTGCTGGCTGTGTGGTGGGAGCACTGACAGTGCTGGCTGCGTGGGGGAGCACTGACAGTGCTGGCTGTGTGGGGGAGCACTGACACTGCTGGCTGTGTGGGGGAGCACTGGCAGTGCTGGCTGTGTGGGGAGCACTGACAGTGTTGGCTGTGTAGGGGAGCAATGACTGTGCTGGCTGTGTGGGGGAGCACTGACAGTGCTGGCTGTGTGGTGGGAGCACTGACAGTGCTGGCTGTGTGGTGGGAGCACAGACAGTGCTGGCTGTGTAGTGGGAGCACAGACAGTTTTGGCTGTGTGGGGAGCACTGACAGTGCTGGCTGTGTGGGGGAGCACTGACAGTGCTGGCTGTGTGGTGGGAGCACAGACAGTGCTGGCTGTGTGGTGAGAGCACTGACAGTGCTGGCTGTGTGGTGGGAGCACTGACAGTGCTGGCTGTGTGAGGGAGCACTGGCAGTGCTGGCTGTGTGGTGGGAGCACTGACAGTGCTGGCTGTGTGGTGGGAGCACTGATAGTGCTGGCTGTGTGGTGGGAGCACTGATAGTGCTGGCTGTGTGGTGGGAGCACTGACAGTGCTGGCCTTGGGAGGGTGGAGCACAGACAGTGCTGGCTGTGTGGGGGGTGCACTGACAGTGCTGGCTGTGTGGTGGGAGCACTGGTAGTGCTGGCTGTGTGGTGGGAGCACTGACAGTGCTGGCCTTGGGAGGGTGGAGCACAGACAGTGCTGGCTGTGTGGGTGGAGCACTGACAGTGCTGGCTGTGTGGTGGGAGCACTGGCAGTGCTGGCTGTGTGGGGGAGCGCTGACAGTGCAGGCTGTGTGGGGGGAGCACTTGCAGTGCTGGCTGTGGGATTGCTGAAAATTGCCATAAGTGGTTGCCTTGTACTGACATAAAAAGGCTGCCGTGAACTGATGTAAAATGGCCACCGTGAACTAACATATAATGGCCACAGTGCTGGCTGTGTTGTGGGAGCACTGACAGTGCAGGCTGACATAAAATGGCCTCTGTGAACTGACATATAATGGCCACCGTGAACTGACATAAAATGGCTGCCGTGAACTGATATAAAATGGCCAACGTGAACTGACATAAAATGGCCACCGTGAACTGACTTAAAATGGCCACCGTGAACTGACATAAAATGGACCCCTTCAACCGACATTAAATGACCGCCGTGAACTGACATAAAATGGCTGCCGTGAACTGACATAAAATGGCCACCGTAAATGAACATAAAATGGCTGCCGTGAGCTCACATAAAATAGCCACCGTGACCTGACATAAAATGGCCTCCGTGAACTGACATACAATGGCCACCGTGATCTGACATAAAATGGCCACTGCGAGCTGTAATAAAATGGTTACCTTCAAACGACATAAAATGACCACCGTGAACTGACATAAAATGGCCACCGTGTACTGACATTAAATGGCCCCTTCGACTGAATAAAATGCCCCCCGTGAACTGACATAAAATGGCCACTGTGAACTGACATAAAATGGCCACCGTGAACTGACATAAAATGGCCCCCGTGAACCAACATAAACTGGCCACCGCAACTGAGATTAAATGGCCATTGCAAACTGACATAAAATGGCCATTGTGATCTGACATACAATGGCCACCGTGAACTGACATAAAATGGCCACCGTCAACTGAGATAAAATGGCCATTGCAACCTGATGTAAAATGGCCATTGTGAACTGACATACAATGGCCATGGTGAACTGACATGCAATGGCCACCATGAACTGACATAAAATGGCCATTGTGAACAGACATAAAATGGCCATTGTGAACAGACATAAAATGACTATTGTGAACTGTCATACAATGGCCACCGTGAACTAACATAAAATGGCCATTGTGAACTGACATAAAATGGCCACCGTGAACTGACATAAAATGTACCCCGTGAACTGACATAAAATGGCCATTGTGAACTGACATACAAGGGACACCATGAACTGACATAAAATGGCCATTGTGAACTGATATACAATGGCTACCGTGAATTGACATAAAATGGCCACTGTGAACTGACATAAAATGGCCATTGTGAACTGACATAAAATGGCCACCGTGAACTGACATTAAATGGACCCCGTGAACTGACATAAAATGGCCATTGTGAACCGACATACAATGGCCACCATGAACTGACATAAAATGGCCATTGTGAACTGATATACAATGGCTACCGTAAATTGACATAAAATGGCCACTGTGAACTGACATAAAATGGCCATTGAAAACTGACATACAATGGCCATTGTGAACTGACATACAATGGCCCCCGTGAACTGACATAAACTGTCCATTGTGAACTGACATACAATGGACGCCATGAACTGACATACAATGGCCACCGTGAACTGACATAAAATGGCCATTGCGAGCTGACATAAAATGGCCCCCGTCAACCGACATAAAATGACCACCGTGAACTGACATAAAATGGCCACCATGTACTGACATAAAATGGCCCCCATCGACTGAATAAAATGGCCCCCGTGAACTGACATAAAATGGCCACTGTGAACTGAGATAAAATGGCCACCGTGAACTGACATAAAATGACAATTGTGTACTGACATACAATAGCCACCATGAACTGACATAAAATGGCCCCCGTGAACTGACATAAAATGGCCACCGTGAACTGACATAACATGGCCCCCGTGAACCAACATGAACTGGCCACCGCAACTGAGATAAAATGGCCATTGCAACCTGACATAAAATGGCCATTGTGAACTCACATGCAATGGCCACCGTGAACTGACACAAAATGGCCACCGTCAACTGAGAAAAAATGGCCATTGCAAACTGTCATAAAATGGCCATTGTGAACTGACAAACAATGGCCATTGTGAACTGACATAAAAGGGCCCCCGTGAACTGACATAAACTGTCCATTGTGAACTGACATAAAATGGCCATTGTGAACTGACACAAAATGGCCATTGTGAACTGACATAAAATGGACCCCGTGAACTGACATAAAATGGCCACTGTGAACTGACATAACATGGCCCCCGTGAACCAAACATGAACTGGCAACCGCAACTGAGATAAAATGGCCATTGCAAACTGACATAAACTGTCCATTGTGAACTGACATAAAATGGCCATTGTGAACTGACACAAAATGGCCATTGTGAACTGACATAAAATGGACCCCGTGAACTGACATAAAATGGCCACTGTGAACTGACATAACATGGCCCCCGTGAACCAAACATGAACTGGCAACCGCAACTGAGATAAAATGGCCATTGCAAACTGACATAAAATGGCTATTGTGAAATGACATACAATGGACACGGTGAACTGACACAAAATGGCCACCGTCAACTGAGAAAAAATGGTCATTGCAAACTGACATAAAATGGCCATTGTGAACTGACATACAATGGCCACCATGAACTGACATAAAATGGCCATTGTGAACTGACATAAAATGGCCATTGTGAACTGACATAAAATGGCCATTGTGAACTGACATAAAATGGCCATTGTGAACTGACATAAAATGGACCCCGTGAACTGACATAAAATGGCCACTGTGAACTGACATAACATGGCCCCCGTGAACCAAACATGAACTGGCCACCGCAACTGAGATAAAATGGCCATTGCAAACTGACATAAAATGGCCATTGTGAACTGACATACAATGGCCACCGTGAACTGACACAAAATGGCCACCGTCAACTGAGTAAAATGGCCATTGCAAACTGACATAAAATGGCCATTGTGAACTGACATACAATGGCCAATGTGAACTGACATACAATGGCCACCATGAACTGACATAAAATGGCCATAGTGAACTGACATAAAATGGCCATTGTGAACTGACATAAAATGGCCATTGTGAACTGACTTACAATGGCCACCGTGATCTGACATAAAATGGCCATTGTGAACTGACATAAAATGGCCATTGTGAACTGACATAAAATGGACCCCGTGAACTGACATAAAATGGCCATTGTGAACTGACATACAATGGCCCCCGTGAACTGACATAAAATGGCCAATGTGAACTGACATAAAATGGCCCCCGTGAATTGACATAAAATGGCCATTGCGACCTGACATAAAAAGGCCCCCGTGAACTGACATAAAATGTCCATTGTGAACTGACATACAATGGCCATTGCGACCTGACATAAATTGCCCCCCGTGAACTGACATAAACTGTCCATTGTGAACTGGCATAAAATGGCCTTTGCGACCTGACATAAAAAGGCCCCCGTGAACTGACATAAACTGTCCATTCTGAACTGACATAAACTGTCCATTCTGAACTGACATACAATGGTTATTGTGACCTGACATAAAATGGCCCCCGTGAACTGACATAAACTGTCCATTATGAACTGACATAAAATGGCCATTGCGACCTGACATAAAATGGCCCCCGTGAACTGACATAAAATGGCCATTGTGAACTGACATAAAATGGCCACTGTGAACTTACATAAAATGGCCACCGTGAGTTGACATAAAATGGCCACCGTGAATTGAGATAAAATGGCCCCCGTGATCCGACATAAACTGTCCATTGCAAATTGTCATAAAATGGCCATTCTGAACTGACATACAATGGCCACCGTGAACTGACATAAAATGGCCATTGCAAATTGACATAAAATGACTATTGTGAACTGACATAAAATGGCCATTGTGAACTGACATAAAATGGCCATTGTGAACTGACATAAAATGGCCATTGTGAACTGATATACAATGGCCACCGTGAACTGACATAAAATGGCCGTTGTGAACTGACATAAAATGGCCATTGTGCACTGACATACAATGGCCACCGTGAACTGATATAAAATGGCCATTGCGACCTGACCTAAAAAGGCCCCCGTGAACTGACATGAACTGTCCATTGTGAACTGACAGAAAATGGCTCCCGTGAACCGACATAAAATGGCCACCGTGAACTGACATTCAATGGCCATTGTGAACTGACATACAATGGCCATTGTGAACTGACATACTAATGGCTATCGCGAACTGATGTAAAATGGCCACCGTGAACTGACATAAAATGGCTCCGGTGAACTGACAGAAAATGGCCGACTGCTGATTGTGGATTTTGTTTTGGCAGAGTCCCAGAGAGAGACGGAGAGACGCAGAGTCCGAGAGAAATGGAGAGGGGAGAACACCCTCCCCCCCCCCCCCCACCGAGAGAGATGGAGAAGGGGAACCCCCCCACCGAGACAGATGGAGAAGGGGGACCCCCCCCCACAGAGAGAGATGGAGTGGGTGGAAACCCCTCCCCCAACCGAGAGAGATGGAGAAGGAGACCCCCCACAAAGCGTGATGGAGAAGGGGGAACCCCCCCCCCCACCGAGAGAGAGATGGAGAGGGTGGAACCACCCCCCCCCCCACCACCGGGAGAGATGGAGAGGGGGGAACTCCCCCTCCACCGAGAGAGATGGAGAGGGTGGACCACCTCCCCCCCCGCCCCCGCCGAGAGAGATGGAGAGGGGGGTCCCCCCCACCAAGAGAGATGGAGAGGGGAGAACTCCCCCGCCACCAAGAGAGATGGAGAGGGCGGACCCCCCCCCCCCCCCCGCCGAGAGAGATGGAGAGGGGGTCCCCCCACCGAGAGGGATGGAGAGAGGGGACCCCCCACCGAGTGAGATGGAGAGGGGGGACTCCCCCACCGAGAGAGATGGAGAGGGGGGACTCCCCCACCGAGAGAGATGGAGAGGGGGGAACCCCCCCACCGAGAGAGATGGAGACGGGGTCCCCCCCACCAAGAGAGATGGAGAGAGGGGACCCCCCACCGAGTGAGATGGAGAGGGGGGACTCCCCCACCGAGAGAGATGGAGAGGGGGGACCCCCCCACCGAGAGAGATGGAGACGGGGTCCCCCCCACCAAGAGAGATGGAGAGAGGGGACCCCCCACCGAGTGAGATGGAGAGGGGGGACTTCCGCACCGAGAGAGATGGAGAGGGGGACCCCCCCCACCGAGAGAGATAGAGGCGGGAACCCCCCACCCACCGAGAGAGATGGAGAGGGAGGAACTTCCCCTCCACCGAGAGAGATGGAGAGGGTGGACCCCCCCACGACGAGAGAGATGGAGGGGGGTCCCGCCCACCGAGAGAGATGGAGAGGGGGGAACCCTGCCCCCACCGAGAGAGATGGAGAGGGGGGAACTCCCCCTCCACCGAGAGAGATGGAGAGGGTGCCCCCCCCCCGCCGAGATAGATGGAGGGGGGTCCCCCCCTCCACCGAGAGAGATGGAGAGGGGGGAACCCTGCCCCCAACGAGAGAGATGTAGAGGGGGGACCCCCCACTGAGAGAGATGGAGAAGGGGGACCCCCCCACAGAGAGAGATGGAGTGGGTGGAACCCCCCTCCCCCCCACCGAGAGAGATGGAGAAGGAGACCCCCCACAAAGCGTGATGGAGAAGGGGGAACCCCCCCCCCCCACCGAGAGAGAGATGGAGAGGGTGGAACCACCCTCCCCCCACTGGGAGAGATGGAGAGGGGGGAACCCCCCTCCCCCCACCGAGAGAGATGGAGAAGGAGACCCCCCACAAAGCGTGATGGAGAAGGGGGAACCCCCCCCCCCACCGAGAGAGAGATGGAGAGGGTGGAACCACCCTCCCCCCACTGGGAGAGATGGAGAGGGGGGAACTCCCCCTCCACCGAGAGAGATGGAGAGGGTGGACCCCCTCCCCCCCGCCGAGAGAGATTGAGAGGTGGTCCCCCCCCACCCACCGAGAGAGATGGAGAGGGGGGAACTCCCCCTCCACCGAGAGAGATGGAGAGGGTGGACCCCCTCCCCCCCCGCCCCCGCCGAGAGAGATGGAGAGGGGGGTCCCCCCCACCAAGAGAGATGGAGAGGGGGGAACCCTGCCCCCACCGAGAGAGATGGAGAGGGTGGACCCCCTCCCCCCCCGCCCCCGCCGAGAGAGATGGAGAGGGGGGTCCCCCCCCACCAAGAGAGATGGAGAGGGGGGAACCCTGCCCCCACCGAGAGAGATGGAGAGGGCGGACCCCCCCCCCCCCGCCGAGAGAGATGGAGAGGGGAGTCCCCACACCGAGAGGGATGGAGAGAGGGGACCCCCCACCGAGTGAGATGGAGAGGGGGGACTCCCCCACCGAGAGAGATGGAGAGGGGGGACCCCCCCACCGAGAGAGATGGAGACGGGGTCCCCCCCACCAAGAGAGATGGAGAGAGGGGACCCCCCACCGAGTGAGATGGAGAGGGGGGACTCCCCCAGCGAGAGAGATGGAGAGGGAGGAACTCCCCCTCCACCGAGAGAGATGGAGAGGGTGGACCCCCCCCCCCGCCGAGAGAGATGGAGGGGGGTCCCCCCCACCGAGAGAGATGGAGAGGGGGGAACCCTGCCCCCACCGAGAGAGATGGAGGAGGGAACTCCCCCTCCACCGAGAGAGATGGAGAGGGTGGACCCCCCCCCCCCCCCGCCGAGAGAGATGGAGGGGGGTCCCCCCCTCCACCGAGAGAGATGTAGAGGGGGGAACCCTGCCCCCAACGAGAGAGATGTAGAGGGGGGACCCCCCACTGAGAGAGATGGAGAAGTGGGACCCCCCCCCACAGAGAGAGATGGAGTGGGTGGAACCCCCCTCCCCCCACCGAGAGAGATGGAGAAGGAGACCCCCCACAAAGCGTGATGGAGAAGGGGGAACCCCCCCCCCACCGAGAGAGAGATGGAGAGGGTGGAACCACCCTCCCCTCCACCGAGAGAGATGGAGAGGGTGGACCCCCTCCCCCCCCCCCCCCCCCGCCGAGAGAGATTGAGAGGTGGTCCCCCCACCGAGAGAGATGGAGAGGGGGGACTCCTCCTCCACCGAGAGAGATGGAGAGGGTGGACCCCCCCCCCCCCCCGCCGAGAGAGATGGAGAGAGGGGACCCCCCACCGAGAGAGATGGAGAGGGGGGACTCCCCCAGCGAGAGAGATGGAGAGGGGACCCCCCCCACCGAGAGAGATAGAGAGGCGGGAACCCCCCACCCACCGAGAGAGATGGAGAGGGGGGAACTCCCCCTCCACCGAGAGAGATGGAGAGGGTGGACGCCCCCCCCGCTGAGAGAGATGGAGGGGGGTCCCCCCCTCCACCGAGAGAGATGGAGAGGGGGGAACCCTGCCCCCACCGAGAGAGATGGAGAGGGTGGACCCACCCCAACGAGAGAGATGTAGAGGGGGACCCCCCACCGAGAGAGATGGAGAGGGGGGACTCCCCCACCGAGAGAGATGGAGAGGGGGGACCCCCCCCCCCGCCGAGAGAGATGGAGAGGGGGGATCCCCCCACCGAGAGAGATGGAGAGGGGGGACTCCCCCACCGAGAGAGATGGAGAGGGTGGACCCTTCCCCCCACCCCCACCGAGACGGAGAGGAAAACTGCAGGGGATGGGCTCAATGGAAATGTGGAGCTTGTTCAAGGAACAGCTACTGCGTGTCCTTGATAAGTATGTACCTGTCAGGCAGGGAGGAAGTGGTCGAGCAAGGGAACCGTGGTTTACGAAGGCAGTCGAAACACTTGTCTAGAGGAAGAAGGAAGGAGGCTTATGTAAATATGAGACATGAAGGTTCAGTAAGGGCGCTCGAGAGTTACAAGTTAGCTAGGAAGGACCTAAAGAGGGAGCTAAGAAGAGTCAGGAGGGGACATGATAAGTCTTTGGCAGGTAGGATCAAGGATAACCCTAAAGCTTTCTATAGATATGATGTGGAGATGCCGGCGTTGGACTGGGGTGAGCACAGTACGAAGTCTTACAACACCAGGTTAAAGTCCAACAGGTTTGTTTCGATGTCACTAACTTTCGGAGCGCTGCTCCTTCCTCAGGTGAATGAAGAGGTCTGTTCCAGAAACATATGTACAGACAAATTCAAAGATGCCAAACAATGCTAGGAATGCGAGCATTAGCAGGTGATTAAATCTTTACAGATCCAGAGATGGGGTAACCCCAGGTTAAAGAGATGTGAATTGTACCAAGCCAGGACAGTTGGTACGATTTCGCAGGCCAGATGGTGGGGGATGAATGTAATGCGACATGAATCCCAGGTCCCGGTTGAGGCCGCACTCATGTGTGCGGAACTTGGCTATAAGTTTCTGCTCGGCGATTCTGCGTTGTCGCGGGTCCTGAAGGCCGCCTTGGAGAACGCTTAACCAGAGATCAGAGGCTGAATGCCCTTGACTGCTGAAGTGTTCCCCGACTGGAAGGGAACATTCCTGCCTGGTGATTGTTGCGCGATGTCCGTTCATTATAGATATGTCAGGTTTCTATAGATATGTCAGGAATAAAAGAATGACTAGGGTAAGAGTAGGGCCAGTCAAGGACAGTAGTGGGAAGTTGTGCTTGGAGTCCGAGGAGATAGGCGAGGTGCTATATGAATATTTTTCATCACTATTCACACAGCAAAAAGACAATGTTGGCGAGGAGAATACTGAGATTCAGGCTACTATACTAGAAGGGCTTGAGGTTCATAAGGAGGAGGTGTTAACTATTCTGGAAAGGGTGAAAATTGATAAGTCCCCTGGGCCGGATACGATTTAGCCTAGGATTCTCTGGGAAGCTAGGGAGGAGATTACAGAGCCTTTGGCTTTGATCTTTAAGTCATCTTTGTCAACAGGAATAGTGCCAGAAGACTGGAGGATAGCAAATGTTGTCCCCTTGTTCAAGAAGGAGAGTAGAGACAACCCCGCTAAATATAGACCAGTGAGCCTAACTTCTGTTGTGGGCAAAATCTTGGAAAGGTTTATAAGAGATAGGGTGTATAATCATCTGGAAAGGAATAATTTGATTAGACATAGTCAACACGGTTTCGTGAAGGGTCGGTTGTGCCTCACAAACCATATAGGGTTCTTTGAGAAGGTGAGAAACAGGTGGATGAGGGTAAAGCAGTTGATGTGGTGTATATGGATTTCAGTAAAGCATTTGACAAGGTTCCCCACGGTAGGCTACTGCAGAAAATACGGAAGCATGGGATTCAGGGAGATTTAGCAGTTTGGATCAGAAATTGGCTACCTGGAAGAAGACAAAGGGTGGTGGTTGATGGGAAGTGTTCAGACTGGAGTCCAGTTACTAGTGGTGTACCACAAGGATCTGTTTTGGGTCCACTGCTATTTGTCATTTTTATAAATGACCTGGAGGAGGGCGTAGAAGGATGGGTGAGTAAATTTGCAGATGACACTAAAGTCGGTGGAGTTGTGGACAGTGCGGAAGGATGTTACAAGTTACAGAGGGACATAGATAAGCTGCAGCGCTGGTCTGAGAGGTGGCAAATGGAGTTTAATGCAGAAAAGTGTGAGGTGATTCATTTAGGAAGGAATAACAGGAAGACAGAGTACTGGGCTAATGGTAAGATTCTTGGCAGTGTGGATGAGCAGAGAGATCTCGGTGTGCATATACATAGATCCCTGAAAGTTGCCACTCAGGTTGAGAGGGTTGTTAAGAAGGCGTACGGTGTGTTAGCTTTTATTGGTAGAGTGTCTGAGTTTCGGAGCCATGAGGTCATGTTGCAGCTGTACAAAACTCTGGTGCGGCCGCATTTGGAGAATTGCGTACAGTTCTGTTCGCCGCATTATAGGAAGGATGTGGAAGCATTGGAAAGGGTGCAGAGGAGATTTACCAGAATGTTGCCTGGTATGGAGGGAAGATCTTATGAGGAAAGGCTGAGGGACTTGAGGCTGTTTTCGTCAGAGAGAAGAAGGTTAAGAGGTGACTTAATTGAGGCATACAAGATGATCAGAGGATTGGATAGGGTGGACAGTGAGAGCCTTTTTCCTCGGATGGTGATGTCTAGCACGAGGGGACATAGCTTTAAATTGAGGGGAGATAGATATAAGACAGATGTTAGAGGTACGTTCTTTACTCAGAGAGTAGTAAGGGTGTGGAATGCTCTGCCTGCAACAGTAGTGGACTCGCCAACACTAAGGACATTCAAATGGTCATTGGATAGACATATGGGCGATAAGGGAATAGTGTAGATGGGCTTTAGAGTGGTTTCACAGGTCGGCGCAACATCGAGGGCCGAAGGGCCTGTAATGCGCCGTAATGTTCTATGAGAGAGATGGAGAGGGGGGGAACCCCCCCCCCCCCACCGAGAGTGATGGAGAGGGGGGACCCCCCACCGAGAGAGACGGAGAGGGGGGACCCCCGCCCCACCGAGAGGGATGGAGAGGGGGGAACCCCACCCCACCGAGAGATATGGAGAGGGGGGAACCCCCCCCACCGAGAGAGGTGGAGAGGGGGAATCCCCCCACACCGAGAGATGGAGGGGGGGAATCCCCCCCCCCACCGAGAGTTGTGGAGAGGGGGGAACCCCAACCCCCACTGAGAGGGATGGAGAGGGGGACCCCCCTCCACCGAGAGAGATCAAGAGGGGGGACCCCCCCACCGAGAGGGATGGAGAGGGGGAAGCCCCCCCCACCGAGTGAGAAGGAGAGGGGGGAAGCCCCCCACCAGGAGGGATGGAGAGGGGGGAACCCCCACCCCCACCGAGAGAGATGGAGAGGGGGAACCCCCACCCCCACCGAGAGAGATGGAGAGGGGGGAACCCCCACCGAGAGAGATGGAGAGGGGGAGCCACCTCCCCACCGAGAGGGGTGGAGAGGGGGGATCCCCCCTACCGAGAGGGATGGAGAGGGGGAAATCCCCCCCCACTGAGATGGATGGAGAGGGGGGAACCCCCCCCACCGAGAAAGATGGAGAGGGGGAACCACCTCCCACCGAGAGGGATGGAGAGGGGGTCCGCCCCCCCACCGAGAGAGATGGAGAGGGGTGAACCCCCGCCCCACCACCGAGAGAGATGGAGAGGGGTGAACCCCCTCCCCACCGAGAGAGATGGAGAGGGGGAACCCCCCCCCACAGACGAAGATGGAGAGGGTGAACACCCCCCCACCGAGAGAGATGGAGAGGGGGGAACCCTCACCCCACCGAGGAAGATGGAGAGGGGGGAACATCCCCCCCACCGAGAGAGATGGAGAGGGGGGAACCACCCCCCCCACCGAGAGGGATGGAGAGGGGGACCCCTCCCCCCACTGAGAGAGATGGGGAGGGGGAACCCCCCCCCCCAATCCACTGAAAGAACACGGCTGAAACCGATGGAGGGAGAAAAGAAAGGGGGGGGTAAGGGGGTAAACAAGGAGCAGGGGGGGTCACACACCAGGTCGGCCCGGAAGGACATCACGGAGGGTCTGCGGGGGAGAGAGGGGAAGGGTTAGGGAAAGGGGGGTGGGGGGGGCAGACACGCCGAACTGAACGGCAACAGTTTGTAACTATAGAAACGTAAGAGAAAGCCTTTTCACTCTTTGAGAAATGTAAACTAGCCGCAATGCACAGAATTGTGGAAATGGCAATAAAAAGATTTTTACAATAAATCCAGAGCCCAGTTCAGTTTTTCCAATTCAGGGGCAATTTAGCGCGGCCAGTCCACCTGCCCTGCACATCTTTGGGTTGTGGGGGTGAGACCCACGCAGACACAGGGAGAATGTGCAAACTCCACATGGACAGTGACCCAGAGCCGGGACTGAACAGTGGTTAGCACTGCTGCCTCACAGCTACAGGATCCCAGGTTCGATTCCCGGCTTAGGTCACTGTCTGTGCGGAGTCTGGACGTCCTCCCCGTGTCTGCGTGGGTTTCCTCCGGGTGCTCCGGTTTCCTCCCACCGTCCAAAGACGTGCAGGTTAGGTGGGTTGGCCGTGATCAATCCAAATTGCCCACAGTATCTAAAGATGTTCAGGTTAGGTGGGGTGACAGCGACGGGGTAGGGGAGTGGGCCCAGGTATGGCGCTCTCTTCAGGGTTCACACTGTCTCTGTCATTATTGTTTACACCGACAATGCTGCCAAACTTTCTATCAAACTTTCTATCTCATTATCTTCAATCAGTACTCAACAAAGTCAAACTGAGACACACAGATACACACACACACACAGACACACACACACACACACACAGGCACACACACACACACACACACACACGCACACACACACACACACACACAGGCACACACACACACTGGCACACACACACACACACACAGGCACACACACACACAGGCACACACAGGCACACACACACAGATACACACACACAGACACACACAGACACACACACGCACACACACACAGGCACACACACACACACACAGGCACACACACACAGATACACACACACACACACACACAGGCACACACACACAGGCACACACACACACACAGGCACACACACACCCACACACACCCACACACACAGACACACAAACAGGCACACACACACACACGCACACACACCCCCCCCACACACACACACACACACATACACACACAGGCACACACACACACACACAGGCACACACACACACACAGACACACACACACACACACGGACACACAGGCACAGACACACACAGACACACAGTCACACACTGCAATGAAGTTACTGAGAAAAGTCCCTAGTCTCCAAACTCTGGCGCCTGTTTGGGTACACTGAGGGAGAATACATAATGTCAAATTCACCAAACAGCACGTCCTTCGGGACGTCAGGGGGGAAACCGGAGCACCCGGGAGAAACCCACGCGGACAAGCGGAGAACGTGCAGACTCCGCACAGACTGCGACCCAAGCCGGGATTCGAACCTGGGGCTCTGGAGCTGTGAGGCCGCAGTGCTAACCACTGTGCTACCGTGTAACTTCCAGTGCCGCGTAAAGAATGCCACACATAACCCCCCCCCCCCCCAACACACACACACGTGTACAGAAACACAGATACTCAAACTCAGACAGACTGGGTCAATTCATCTTTCAAATGGAGCGAGATCCATTCTCCACCTTTAACTTGGAGAGGTGTATCTGGCCTGTGTGTGACCCAAGACACACACTGACTCTGAACATCCTCACAGCAGCTTGGGGACAGATATTTCTAAAGCACTTTTCATAACCTTTGGGTATCACAAACTGCTTCACAGGCAATGGAGCCCTTTTGAAATCTAGTCAGTGGTAATTTAGGAAATGGACCAGCTAATTTCAGCGAGAGAGAGAGAGAGACACAGAAACAGGATGAGATTGTGCTGTACATGTTTCAGAAATGTCACTGAGACACACACGAGATGTACAATGTCAATTATTATTCTGAAGCATGTGATAAAATCAGCCATGAGACTGAATTCCAGTGTTTCAGAGTAAAGCTCCATCTACACTGTCCATCAAACACTCACAACGCAAATACTGTCTGGGGTTAAATACAGAGTCAAAATCCCTCTGTCCTGTCCAAGGAATTTTTCATTGCAGATAGGTATTTTTATTTTTTGGAAAAGCAGGACTTAAATTGCACCGAATCCCAGTGTGGGCTCTTGTTTATTTCAGCCCTTCACATTCAAACGTGAAGTTTAAGCTCCGATTACAGGTGTCTGCTTGTCTCTGTCTGTATATTCAATGTTCCTGTAGCTTATTCACTTGTCTGAAGCATTTGAATAATAGGCCTTGGTTAATCAATCCTTTCTCACAGCACATGGAAGTTGTGAATCTTCAAGGCTCTCAGTCTAATGTACTTAAAAAACAACTGCTTCCTTTGATCCTCAATCCATTTCCCAACCCGAAATAGATCTCACACATTTCCATAATGCAGGAATATCTCCATCAAAACTTCTAATCAGTTCCCCATACACTTGTTAAACTTGCCTGTGTGAAGTAAATTCCACTGACAGATTCCGAAAGCTGCACAGAAAAATGACTGCTTATTTTAAACTTTGAAACGGAACTATTTTAACTTGTCCATCAGTCCTATTAAACAGAAATGTTGTCCCTGTGGGCTGACAGTCTCTCAGTAAGATTGAAACATTGAGGGACCACACATCCTGCATTTGACAACATTTGTGGCACTTCCACAATCTACGAGATATTGCTGTCTGTATTGTGTGAATCCAGCTGTGAAATATCTGTCCAGTTTAAACTTCCACTGTTTCTGTATTCTCATCATTGATAAAGATCACGGTTTGATCACCCCTCTGCCTGAGGTGGGACTGGGACCATCCAGGGCTGCAGGCCCGGCCTCCTGTCCTCCCACCCCTCTGTCTGAGGTGGGAGTGTGACCATCCAGGGCTGCAGGCCCAGCCTCCTGTCCTCCCACCCCTCTGCCTGAGGTGGGAATGGGACCATCCAGTGCTGCAGGCCCGGCCTCCTGTCCTCCCACCCCTCTGCCTGAGGTGGGTGGGACCATCCAGGGCTGCAGGCCCAGCCTCCTGTCCTCCCACCCCTCTGCCTGAGGTGGGACTGGGACCATCCAGGGCTGCAGGCCCAGCCTCCTGTCCTCCCACCCCTCTGCCTGAGGTGGGAGCGGGACCATCCAGGGCTGCAGGCCCGGACTCCTGTCCTCCCACCCCTCTGCCTGAGGTGGGACCATCCAGGGCTGCAGGCCGAGCCTCCTGTCCTCCCAGCCCTCTGCCTGAGTTGGGACTGGGACCATCCAGGGCTGCAGGCCCAGCCTCCTGTCCTCCCACCCCTCTGCCTGAGGTGGGAGCGGGACCATCCAGGGCTGCAGGCCCGGTCTCCTGTCCTCCCACCCCTCTGCCTGAGGTGGGACCATCCAGGGCTGCAGGCCCAGCCTCCTGTCCTTCCAGACCTCTGCCTGAGTTGGGACTGGGACAATCCGGGGCTGCAGGCCCGGCCTCCTGTCCTCCCACCCCTCTGCCAGAGGTGGGAGTGGGACCATCCAGGGCTGCAGGCCCAGCCTCCTGTCCTCCCCCCCCTCCCCCCTCTGCCTGAGGTGGGACTGGGACCATCCAGGGCTGCAGGCCCGGCCTCCTGTCCTCCCACCCCTCTGCCTGAGTTGGGACTGGGACCATCCAGGGCTGCAGGCCCAGCTTCCTGTCCTCCCACCCCTCTGCCTGAGGTGGGAGTGGGACCATCCAGGGTTGCAGGCCCGGCCTCCTGTCCTCCCACCCCTCTGCCTGAGGTGGGAGTGGGACCATCCAGGGCTGCAGGCCCGGCCTCCTGTCCTCCCACCCCTCTGCCTGAGGTGGGAGTGGGACCATTAAGGGCTGCAGGCCCGGCCTCCTGTCCTCCGACCCCTCTGCCTGAGGTGGGACTAGGACCATCCAGGGCGGCAGTCCCGGCCTCCTGTCCTCCCACCCCTCTGCCTGAGGTGGGAGTGGGAGCATCCAGGGCTGCAGGCCCAGCCTCCTGCCCTCCCACCCTCTGGCCCGCACCTCGGGGGCATCCTCCACTCTGCCGGGGGCAGGGCGGACAAGACATTATGCGGGGGCGGCAGCTGGGGGTGAAGTGCTATGCCCACCCTACCATGACCATTGAGGCGGGCACCCGTGCGATGGGCGGGGCTGTCGGCCCCTCGGCCATCGTAGCCGCCTCGCGGATGTACGGCAAGGCCGGGTTCTTCCTGCGGGCCGAGCAGGCGGCCCACCGGGTCCTGGAAAGGGGGCTCACGGTGGGCGGGAGACACTGGAGGCCACCGCAGAACGTGTTGTTCTATCAAACGTCCCGCCCTCCCTCCCCACCGAGCTCCTCCTGCCCCATCTCTCCCGTGTTGGTGCCCATCCCCCCGACGCCTGGCCCGGGGCACACAATGAAGAGAAGCAAGGCCGGGGGGGGCCTCCGAGGCCCCCGAGCCCCTCGAGCTGCTGTCGTCCCCCGAGCAGGAGGACCCGGGGTCGAGCGGAGTCGAAGCCCCTGGGGTCCTGTCCCGCCCGGTGCAAGTTTCCTCCCCGGACGCCTCCTTTTCACCATCGCCGGGGGCCGGCAGCAGCAGCGACCGCTCATCGTGCCGCTGTGGGCCGTGGACGGGGGAGGACGGGGAAGGCTCCCCGCCCTCTACACCCGGGCGGGCGACGCCGGAGAGCCCTGTTTTCAAGCCGGACATGTTTCCGGGGGGCCTCTCCGAGGTCCCGGAGTCGCCGGCGTGGGTGGAGGCGCTGTCCACGGGCCCTGAGGAGCCTGCGAGGGACCTGCCTGAGGACGACCCAGGGGTGGGGTCGACACGGGCCATGGGTTGGCCGGTGGGCCCGTGCCGCCCGCCATACTCCATGTGGCGAGGGACTCGAGCCCGGGAGGTAACCGTTCGGAGGAGGAAGGCTGCTCGGTGGCGGGTGAGGCGGAGGATTTAGACGCGATCTGCAGAGAGGCAGAGGGCACCCTCACACCCGGCACCGAGTCTCCCCTCGTCCCCCCTGGGGAACCAACATTTCTGGGAAACATCACGGTCACCCGGACTGTGTGCGGCTGGCCCTGGGCAGCTGGGGAAATCTGGGGCTGCTCCTTGGCTCCGCCCGGGCCTATGTCAGAGAGGCCCGGGAGTTCGATCAAGACCAGGAGGAGCAGCGCCAAGCTGCTCAGTTCCTTGTGGGACTCCTGAGGGAGTGGAGGGGGCGGTACCCCCACTCTGAGCACTGAAGGTGATGGATAACTATTGCTGCTGACATGGAGGTAACCATGGCCAGCCTCAACATCAACGGCAGCAGCCACGCGCACCACCGTCTCCAGTTCTTCTCTATCCTCCGGGACGGAAAGTACGGGATGTGCTTCCTGCAGGAAACCCAGGCCATCCGGGTGACGAAGCTCAGTGGACCCTGGAGGGGCAAGGAGGAGTCTTCATGAGTCACCTGGCCCCACGTTCGGGCGGGGTGGCTATCTTGTTGGCTCAACATTTTCAGCCGGAGATCTTGGGGGGGGGGGGGGGGGGGTCAAGGAGCCGGTGCCAGGCCGTCTGCTGCACCTAAAGGCCCGTTTCGGGGCAGCGGTGATTCACTTTGTCAATGTATCCGCTCCCGTGGCCGGACCGCAGCAGGTGGCTTCCTTCCAAAAGGTGTCCACTCTTCTCAGCACCATCCCGGTGGGAGAGTTGTTATTGAAAATATGGAAAGATGTGTCATTTGAAACATTGGAGTCTGGCAATATCTGGTCTGGGAGAAACAAGAGAGGATACAGGGAAAGATCCCACAAAGGGTGAACAGCAGCTGCCAGGAGAGGATTGTAAAATGCAGATAGCCTTGCTCAAGCAGGCTTAGCAAACAAGACAAACAGGATTTTGAATGAAGCCAAAAACAATGGCCCACACCTTCATTGAAAGTAACTGTCTTAGTTAGCAGCTGGAAAAAAGGATGAGGTTCAGTTGAATTTGGTGATAATTCTAGGTGTGAAAATTTGCTAAACAAGGTAAATTAAAGAAAGCTGGAGACTATGTCTACGAGAAACATAATTCAAAGCCAAAATCAAAGCCAAAATTATGAGCTGAGGACACAATTGGAAAATAAAACTACAGAAATGACAGGAATTAAAAGTAACACCTCTTGAAACCAAAGCATTTTGATCATCACACAGGAAACACTGTAATCAGATCTATGAGATGCAGTTATGTCAAAATGAATACTTAGTTGGATTAGAAGGTTTAGTCAAATGTACTTTGTACAATCAAAGTGGAATAAGTTACTTTACAATAAAATCATAAAAGCTAGATAACTGTTAGAAAAATATATAAACCCAGAGACCAGGGCAGGAACTACCAGAACCAGAACCAGAACTCAGAGGGAGGGAGAGAGAGAAGCAGAGAAGAAACAAGCAGCTCAGAGTCAGATTACAGTCAGCTCGGCCATGGGAAAGACAAGGCATAGCAGCCGAGCTAAAACAGCTGCTACATCTCAGGAAGATTAGTAAGTTTGCAGACGACACAAAGGTTGGTGGAATTGCGGATAGCGATGAGGACTGTCTGAGGATACAGCAGGATTTAGATTGTCTGGAGACTTGGGCGGAGAGATGGCAGATGGAGTTTAACCTGGACAAATGTGAGGTAATGCATTTTGGAAGGGCTAATGCAGGTAGGGAATATACAGTGAATGGTAGAACCCTCAAGAGTATTGAAAGTCAAAGAGATCTAGGAGTACAGGTCCACAGATCACTGAAAGGGGCTACACAGGTGGAGAAGGTAGTCAAGAAGGCATACGGCATGCTTGCCTTCATTGGCCGGGGCATTGAGTATAAGAATTGGCAAGTCATGTTGCAGCTGTATAGAACCTTAGTTAGGCCACACTTGGAGTATAGTGTTCAATTCTGGTCGCCACACTACCAGAAGGATGTGGAGGCTTTAGAGAGGGTGCAGAAGAGATTTACCAGAATGTTGCCTGGTATGGAGGGCATAAGCTATGAGGAGCGATTGAATAAACTCGGTTTGTTCTCACTGGAACGAAGGAGGTTGAGGGGCGACCTGATAGAGGTATACAAAATTATGAGGGGCATAGACAGAGTGGATAGTCAGAGGCTTTTCCCCAGGGTAGAGGGGTCAATTACTAGGGGGCATAGGTTTAAGGTGAGAGGGGCAAAGTTTAGAGTAGATGTACGAGGCAAGTTTTTTACGCAGAGGGTAGTGGGTGCCTGGAACTCACTACCGGAGGAGGTAGTGGAGGCAGGGACGATAGGGACATTTAAGGGGCATCTTGACAAATATATGAATAGGATGGGAATAGAAGGATACGGACCCAGGAAGTGTAGAAGATTGTAGTTTAGTCGGGCAGTATGGTCGGCACGGGCTTGGAGGGCCGAAGGGCCTGTTCCTGTGCTGTACATTTCTTTGTTCTTTTGTTTGTTAAGACTAGAATTTAAAGAGTCAGCTCTATGTCAGCTCAGAGATAGCCAGCAGAGTCAGCTTTCTCACAGCTCGGTACATGGGAAAGACAGGACACAGCAACTGAGCTCATTAGCGATTACATCTAAAGAAGACCAGACTTTATAAAGAAGATTGATTGTCAAGGTGGGCCTGAAGGTCCCTTCAACCACCCAGAAGGACCCAGAAGCAAGGTCTTTTTCCTTTCTGTAAAGAAAGTATTTGCAGCTTTTAAAATAAAAAAAATATAATAATAAAATAACTTAATTTAACCTGAAATGGTGGTTATTCCAAAGTCTACTTTACTTACTTAGCAATGCGGGACCCAGGATCGATGGTACTAAGTGGTAAGTAGATGAAATCTTCGGTGAAGGCATGGGTTATACCCGGGGATAAATAGAAAACATAGTTTGACCTGAATAGCACCCACTGAAGCTTGCATCGGAGTCGGGGAGTGAGAATCCCTGATCACCATTTAGAATGTCGGCCCTTTTTGGTATCGGGGGACTTCTAAGAATAGTGGTGAGTTTTCAAAAACATGGCGCCCAACGTTTTAATTAAAACCCTGCCAATTACACCTAATGGGTTGCTTTATTTTCCACATGGCAGCCGTCGTGTTAACACCGTGTGAATTGCGCCCAGCCGGTTGTTTTGCTTTCTCCATGGCATCCAGCGTGGAGACCTAGAATACTAGAAGTTTCTAGGTAAAACGAGGCTAGAATAGTAGAAGTTTCTAAATCAGCAGAGGGGGCTTGAATATTAGAAGTTTCTAGTTCCCAACAAACGGTTGGAATATTAGAAGTTTCTAACCGGCACAAAGGCTGGAATATTAGAAGTCTCTGGTCTATTTGTGAGTCAGACTTTACCTGCCGAGTTTAGTCTGGAAAGTCATGTGATTGATTTCTGTAAGGATATTCTGTGGATCGAGGGGACATAAAACTCAGGTTGGGTGTGAAATAAGCAAATTAGCAGATGCTGACCCTGAGAAAAGTCTGCAAGACATCTTGGTGACAGCACTAAAAATCCTGCATCCATTAGCAAGATAGCATTGGGCAGCACGGTAGCATGGTGGTTAGCACAATTGCTTCACAGCTCCAGGGTCCCAGGTTCGATTCCGGCTTGGGTCACTGTCTGTGCGGAGTCTGCACATCCTCCCCGTGTCTGCGTGGGTTTCCTCCGGGTGCTCCGGTTTCCTCCCACAGTCCAAAGATGTGCAGGTTAGGTGGATTGGCCATGATAAATTGCCCTTAGTGTCCAGAATTGCCCTTAGTGTTGGCTGGGGTTACTGGGTTATGGGGATAGGGTGGAAGTGTGGGCTTGGGTAGGGTGCTCTTTCAAAGAGCCGGTGTATACTCGATGGGCCGAATGGCCTCCTTCTGCACTGTAAATTCTATGATTCTATGATTACTAGTAAAAGGAAGTCAAAAAATAAATCATCCTTAGAGTAAGGCAGATTGTGAGGGTAAATCCTAAAGAAATAGAGGACGCCTAGAATCTTTAGAGACCAATAACCAATCGACCCTTAGCTAAAAACAGGAAGATAGTGCCTTAGTTAGCCTTGGGTAGGGCCCAGAAAGGGCACCTATCCTTAATTTCAGATTGCAACTGAAAGGGACAACCAGGAACAGAACTTAGAATTCCGAAAAATGGCAATTAGCATAATCCTCTTGCTGTGAAACACGGTTGAAGCAATGAACCAGAGTGGGAGAAATTAATAGAGGCAAAAAACTCCTGCATAAGTGAAACTTTATCATCATGGAGGGGTCTCAATTTTTGTTAAAAGTAACTAAAACCCCACTGAATAGAGGTGCAACATCTCAGTGTATAAACGTGCGTGCGTGTTCAATAAGGGTTTGTGAAACCCTACAAAGTAGAGGTCCAAGATCTGAGCGGATGAATGAGTGTGTGTGTGTCTAAGAAGGAATTGTGAATTGTGTTTGTATTTTTAAATAAATGTTGTATTTTGCAAAACCGAGTTTCACATCAATTAAAAGTTATAAATGGCAGGTAGAAATGTGATCAGTATTATGAGGTGATAAATCAGTATGTTCAGAGTTAAATTGGTCTCAGAATAAACAGATAAAGAGTTTGTACTGGGCAGCAGTCAGCTGCTAGCAGGCTTTGAAACTGAGTGTTGAAATTGACACTGCATAGCTCCGCAGGGTCCATGTGCCCGATGAGCTCAAGAATGTCACCAGCAAAAATAATCATGTTTAGAATGTTAAATACATTGAAGAAGGAGCTTTAGAGAATAAAGATTTTGGATCAAAAGTTAGATTAAGAGAATTACTTGCAGTATTAGGAAAAGAGAATCTGATGGCAGGAAAAGATTTGATAAAAATAGATGCAGGTAAAATTAAGATATTAAAACAATTGATAACACAGAGGAAGTTTGGGTGAAGCTACCAACTAAAACTGCAGGGAAAATAATCAGTGAAGCTGTAAAATGTGAAGACAAGAGTGTTCAGAATCTGGGTAAACATTGACTTAGCGAAGCATGGTGTCTGGAGCAAAAGAAATTATATCACAATTAAAACAGATGACCCAATTGGTGGGAAGACAGTGAATTAAAACCCGTTAGCACCATTGGTTGGACAGATCATGAAGTTAAAATGTCATGTTTGGAACTTACCTTCATAGAAATCCGGCCGTAATCAAAATAAAGTAAGTGAAGTAAACGCAGTAGCAATATCAGGAATGTATCAGGGTAAGGTTTCGACAGATTGGATCAGAGTGAGCAAAAGGGGAGGAGTTTGAGATTCTTCGAATCTCACTCAGGGGTGCAATGACAGAAGGAGGAAGCTTAACAGGCCTTCATTGTGTGATGTACATCAATGATAAGGAAAATAAACGAGTTAAAAAAAAAAGAAAGGAGACAAAAGGAATGGTAACAAAAGAAATCCGGAAGTCCTGGAGAGGGCACTTCGGGAGTGTTCAAACGAAGATAGAAAGTACAAATTAAAGAATCGGGCCCTCTCCACCCTTGACCTGCTCATTTGATTTTTCAGATGGAAAAAGTAAATAACAGACAAACCAGTTCACAAGAAGGAAGAGAACTGCACTCCAGAAAGGAATGTTTTAGACAGGATTGGGGGGGGAAACTAATGATACAATCGCCGACATACTTGAGGGAATTAAATGACTGAGCCCGAAGGAAATCTTTACGTGTTGGAAACAAATCAAAATCTCATATTATTACTGCACAGTGAACCCTCCGGTCAGACATCTCTAACTGGACATCAGCTGATGGATGATCTGCGGTCTCCATGGGGTATGAACTATGTGGTGGAGTTATTAAGGGTCTGGGCAGACAGCAGCGACTGACGAGGAACCCCAAAATGATAAACGACAATAGTTTAAAAAATTTTGGAGCTTGATGCCAAGGGGGAAAAATTATTACCAATGAAGCAAACAATATTGCATTGTCGAGCTGTAAACATTATTAAGGAAGAAATGTCATGTCAATTGTTAGCACTGTTATGTATGTATGATAATGGGGGTATGTGTGCCGTTAGAGAACTTGATCAGCATTTCGAAACTGTGTGAATGTTTTAATAGAGGGGGAATAGTGGTAGTTTAGTGTGCTTTCTTGATTTAACTGCATAGAACATCACATATAATATTGATGTTGTTAACACGCCATATTTAATATGTAGTGACCATTGGTTCCAAAGCCACGAAGGGATGTGTCGATATTGTACTTTATTTTTCGTATTGAAATTGTGATAACAGTTGCAATTATGTCAAGTTGTAACACACGGTCTACTTGTGTGGTTAGGTGATGGGTAATGTGTTAAGATAAGACTTAATTTTTTTTTACTGTGTATTTAACAATAGGGAGAATTTATTTAGAAAAAGTGACAGTTCGATGTGGTTTTGCGAATACTGTCGGCATATTGTATTACAAATGTTGTAAGGGAAATGATAACAGACGAAGGGGATTTGAAGGAAGTTTGTAAGAATGATATTCCCTCATGTACACCAGGGGCTGGCAGACATACACGGTTCAGAACAATATTAGACATTAACGTGGGGAAGTCAGGGTTAGAAGCAGGATCAATTGAACCTTTTAAATTAATGAAGCGAGGGAACCAGTGGGTGTACATGATGTCATAATTTACCATTCCAATGAGAAACGGTAAGCAATTTGGATGACAGTAAAATGGACACGAAACAGCCAGTAATGGACAAATGGCATTTTTGGTTACTGATGGACTGAGTTGTGTGCTGTTTCTAAGGGACATGAGGAAGCTTCTACGGTGCTGCTACCCCAAGGAAGTAAACTGCTTTGGAGGTAGTGGAACACGGATATAGCTATTGTGTTACCTTCCTGAGCGGCTACGGCTATGGTTCACCGTAATTGGACTTGAGGAAAGAACGAAAAAGACACTGGTCTGTGATATGGATACATTTACAAATTGGTTACGATGCACAATTTACAATCACAAAACATGGACATACAAATGAGAACGGTCGGGTATAAATGTTCATCAGTACAATTAGATGGGGGTATAATTGATCAAATGATATAGATCTGTTTCAAATGTCAATACGGGGTGTTATTGAAAATATGGAAAGATGTGTCATTTGAAACATTGAAGTCTGGCAATATCTGGTCTGAGAGAAACAAGAGAGGATACAGGGAAAGATCCCACAAAGGGTTAACAGCAGCTGCCAGGAGAGGATTGTAAAATGCAGATAGCCTTGCTCAAGCAGGCTTAGCAAACAAGACAAACAGGATTTTGAATGAAGCCAAAAACAATGGCTCACACCTTCATTGAAAGTAACTATCTTAGTTAGCAGCTGGAAAAAAGGATGAGGTTCAGTTGAATTTGGTGATAATTCTAGGTGTGAAAATTTGCTAAACCAGGTAAATTAAAGAAAACTGGAGACTATCAGTCTACGAGAAACATAATTCAAAGCCAAAATCAAAGTCAAAATTACGAGCTGAGGACACAATTGGAAAATAAAACTACAGAAATGACAGGAATTAAAAGTAACACCTCTTGAAACCAAAGCATTTTGATCATCACAAAGGAAACACTGTAATCCGATCTCTGAGATGCAGTTATGTCAAAATGAATACTTAGTTGGATTAGAAAGTTTAGATCAAAGATACTTTTTACAATCAAAGTGAAATAAGTTACTTTATGATATAGTCATAAAAACTAGATAACTGTTAGAAAAATATGTAAACCCAGAGACCAGGGCAGGAACTACCAGAACCAGAACCAGAACTCAGAGGGAGGGAGAGAGAGAAGCAGAGAAGAAACAAGCAGCTCAGAGTCAGATTACAGTCAGCTCGGCCATGGGAAAGACAAGGCATAGCAGCCCAGCTAAAACAGCTAATACATCTCAGGAAGACTAGAATTTAAAGAGTCAGCTCTATGTCAGCTCAGCGACAGTCTGCAGAGTCAGCTCTCACAGCTCGGTACATGGGAAAGACAGGACACAGCAACCGAGCTCATCAGCGATTACATCTAAAGAAGACCAGACTTTATAAAGAAGATTGATTGTCAAGGTGGGCCTGAAGATCCCTTCAACCACCCAGAAGGACCCAGAATCAAGGTCTTTTTCCTTTCTGTAAAGAAAGTATTTGCAGCTGTTAAAAGAAAAAATATAATAATAAAATAACTTAATTTAACCTGAAATAGTGGTTATTCCAAAGTCTACTTTACTTACTTAGCAATGCGGGACCCAGGATCGATGCTACTAAGTGGGAAGTAGATTAAATCTTCGGTGAAGGTATGGGTTATACCGGGGGATAACTTGAAAATATAGTTTGACCTGAATAGCACCCACTGAAGCCTGCATCTGAGTCGGGAGTGAGAATCCTGATCACCATTTAGAATCTCGGCCCTTTTTGGTAGAGGGGGAATTCTAAGAAAATGGTGAGTTTTCAAAAACAGAGTGCATCGTCCTAGGAGGGGATTTTAATTGCACCCTCAAGGACAAGGACCGTGGTGAAGTCCAGCACAGCTCGGCGGTGGTGGTGAAGTTGAGGGACCTGGTTAGGTCCTTTTACTTGGTGGATGTCTGGCGGACTCTCCATCCTGAATTGCGGGTGCGCACCTCTGTGCGGCCCCCGTTCAGAACGTCCAGCATCGACCGTCTTTACATTTCCAAGACGTACTTGCCCAGCGTTCCGACGGCCTCCATGGAGCAGGTGCCGAGCTCGGATCACCACCTGGTGTGGGCGGGGCTCGCCCCGTCCCGCGCTCAGACACGGTCCGCGTACTGGCACTTTAACAACCTGCTGCTGGAGGACGAGCGGTTCCTGGACTCGTTCCGCCGTTTTTGGGCCGGCTGGAGAAGGAAGCGGGGTGGCTTCCCCTCCTTGAGGCTACGGTGGGATGTGGGCAAGGCCCAGAACCGTGCCTTCTGTCAGGGGTACACGAAGGGGTCTTCGGCGGGACGGAACTCCACGATCGCCAACCTGGCTGAGGAACTCCTCGATCTGGAGTCACGTCTCGCTCAGCCCGATGAGGCCCGGCCCTGGGGCTGGTGTACAGGGAGAAGAGGGGCGCACTGCGGGACCTGCAACTCGCCGGGTCCCGCGGCGAGGACGTGAGGTCGCGGATCCGTCTCCTAACGGACATGGACCGCGGCTCCCGCTTCTTCTACTCGCTGGAAAGAGGACGCGGGGCCCGTCGGCAGGTTTCTACGCTGCTGGCCGACGACCGGCCCCTCGTCTCGGATCCGGAGCGGGTCAGGGCCCTGATCAGGGATTTTTACTCCGATCTCTTCTCTCCGGGTCCGTCCAGCGAGGACGCTTGCAGAGTTCTGTGGGAGGACCTGCCGCAGGTGGGCCCGGAGGGCGCCGGGAAGCTCGATAATGCCATCAACCTCCAAGAGCTGACCGGCGCCCTGGACAGCCTCTCACGGGGCAAATCCCCAGGGATGGACGGGCTGACCGTGGAGTTCTTCAGGGCGTGCTGGGACGTCCTGGGGAGCGACTATGCGGGGGTCCTGGGGGAATGTACCGCGACCGGGGAGATGCCCATTTCGTGGCGCAGGGCCGTCATTGCGCGGCTGCCCAAGAAGGGGGATCTCCGCCGACTTAAGAACTGGCGACCAGTCTCCCTCCTCAGCACGGACTATAAAATCTTTGCCAAGGTGCTGTGTTTACGCCTTGGCCCCGAGCTGGACCACATGATCCACCCTGACCAGTCCTACAGTCCCGGACCGCACAATCTATGACAATATCCACCTGGCCCGGGACATTATTCACTTTACCCAGAGGACTGGTATGTCGAGCGCCTCCCTGTCTCTTGACCAGGAGAAGGCGTTCGACAGGGTGGGGCCCGGGGATTTGCTCGGGACTCTGCGAGCTGTCGGGTTCGGGTGGTATTTTGTCGCCCGGATCCGGTTACTGTCCGCCGCCTCGGAGAGTCTGATTAAGGTTAACGGGTCCCAGACGGCGCCCCTTCGCTTTGGGAGAGGAGTGCGTCAGGGCTGCCCCCTGTCCGGCCAACATTATTCCCTCTGCGTGGAGCCTTTCCTGTGCCTCCTGCGGAGGGGGTTCACGGGGCTGGTTCTGCGCGAGCCGGACGGGGGGGTGGTCCTCTCGGCGGACGCTGATGCCGTGTTCCTCATGGTCACTGACACCGGGGACCCCCGGAGGATGCGAGAGAGCCAAGCTGTCTACTCCGCCGCGTCCTCCCCACGGATCAACTGGGCCAAATGTTCCCGACTCCTGGTCGGTCCGTGGCAGGTGGACCCCCTCCCGGAGGAGCTCGGGCCCTTCAGCTGGAGTCGGACCAACAGCCTCGACCTGGGAGTCCATCTTTGCCCGGCAGAGGGAGCCTGGCCGGCGAACGGGCAGGAGCTGGAGACCAAGGTCACCGCTGGCCTGGGACGCTGGACAGGACGGCTCCGAGTGCTGTCCCCCAGGGGCCGAGTTCTCGTCATAAACCAGCTGATCGCCTCCATGCTGTGGTCCCGGCTGGTCACTGACTCCCCCCCCCTGGCTTTGTCCCGCCATCCAGAGAGCCCGGCTTCGGTTCCTCCGGGACAATCGACTGCACGGGGTCGCTGCGGAGGTCTGGAGTCTCCCGATGGCGGAGGGCGGTCAGGCGCTGGTGTGCCTCCGCACCCAGACTGCCACTTTCCACCCTCAGACTCTGCAGCGTTACCTGTACGCTGAGCCTCCCCCACGGTGGGGCCCTGGCGACGGATTTCTCCCCCCAGGGGCTCGGCCTGAACTACGACGTGCGGCTCCTGTCTGTGGACCAGCAGGGTCTTCGGAACTCTCTGTTGGCGCTGCCCGTCTTGTACCAGGACCTCCTCAAAGTCTGGAACACGGTCTCCAGGCGCCGCAGTTCTCCCCCGTCAGGAGTGGCGGCTGTCGTAAGGGAGGCGCTGCTCAGGAATCCGCACCTCCGCCAATCTCCATTCGGGTGGCTGGCGGAGCGGAGGGCGGTGGGTGCCGTGGGCAGGGCTGGGTGGCGGAGGGCGGTGGGTGCCGTGGGCAGGGCTGGGTGGGGAGGGCTGTGGGTGCCGTGGGCAGGGCTGGGTGGCGGAGGGCGGTGGGTGCCGTGGGAAGGGCTGGGTGGCGGAGGGCTGTGGGTGCCGTGGGAAGGGCTGGGTGGCGGAGCGGAGGGCGGTGGGTGCCGTGGGCAGGGCTGGGTGGCGGAGGGCCAGGCTGTGGGTGCCGTGGGCAGGGCTGGGTGGCGGAGGGCGGTGGGTGCCGTGGGAAGGGCTGGGTGGGGGAGGGCCGGGCTGTGGGTGCCGTGGGCAGGGCTGGGTGGCGGAGGGCGGTGGGTGCCGTGGGAAGGGCTGGGTGGGGGAGGGCCGGGCTGTGGGTGCCGTGGGCAGGGCTGGGTGGCGGAGGGCGGTGGGTGCCGTGGGCAGGGCTGGGTGGCGGAGGGCTGAGGGTGCCGTGGGAAGGGCTGGGTGGCGGAGGGCTGTGGGTGCCGTGGGAAGGGCTGGGTGGCGGAGGGCCGGGCTGTGGGTGCCGTGGGAAGGGCTGGGTGGCGGCCGGGGGTCCCTGGAGCGGGGGCAGGCGCTGCCCACGGGCACACTCGAAGCTTTCCGGGCTGGCTGGGCCCCGCAGGGGGTGGGCTGCCGGACTGACCCCCATTCTCACACTTTCATTGGGCGGGTATTGGGGGAGGTTTGGTCTCTTTTCCTGTTCTGTTGGGGCTGTGCTCCACCCGCGGTTTGGGGCACTCCCCACATTTTGTTTTGTCCATCAGTTACTTCTGGTCTGTTTTGCTTTGTTGTGTCCCAGCTCCAGGCCGATGCCAGCGGCGGGCGCTGCCTCACCCTGCCCGCGGGAAGAGCGGGCAGGACAGGCAATCTCAGGGAAAACAGATCCAAATAAACATTATATACACATCAAATAAACAGCACCATCAAACTGTCCGACCCGAGACAATGCTGCTGGGGGAGGGGGACCGCGGCTGCTGGGGAGGGGGACCGCGGCTGCTGGGGGAGGCGGACCGCGGCTGCTGGGGGAGGGGGCCGCGGCTGCTGGGGGAGGGGAACCGCGGCTGCTGGGGGAGGGGGACGGGGACCGCGGCAGCTGGGGGCGGGGGAGGGGGACCGCGGCTGCTGGGGGAGGGGAGGGAGACCGTGGCTGCTGGGGAGGGGAGGGGGACCGCAGCTGCTGGGGGAGGGGGACCGCGGCTGCTGGGGGAGGGGGACCGCGGCTGCTGGGGGAGGGGGACCGCAGCTGCTGGGGGAGGGGGAACGCGGCTGCTGGGGAGGGGGACCGCGGCTGCTGGGGGAGGGGGACCGCGGCTGCTGGGGAGGGGGACCGCGGCTGCTGGGGGAGGCGGACCGCGGCTGCTGGGGGAGGGGGCCGCGGCTGCTGGGGGAGGGGAACCGCGGCTGCTGGGGGAGGGGGACGGGGACCGCGGCAGCTGGGGGAGGGGGAGGGGGACCGCGGCTGCTGGGGGAGGGGAGGGAGACCGTGGCTGCTGGGGGAGGGGGACCGCAGCTGCTGGGTGAGGGGGACCGCAGCTGCTGGGGGAGGGGGACCGCGGCAGCTGGGGGAGGGGAGGGGGACCGCAGCTGCTGGGGGAGGGGGACCGCGGCTGCTGGGGGAGGGGGACCGCGGCAGCTGGGGGAGGGGAGGGGGACCGCGGCTGCTGGGGGAGGGGGACCGCGGCTGCTGGGGGAGGGGGACCGCGGCTGCTGGGGGAGGGGGACCGCGGCAGCTGGGGGAGGGGGACCGCAGCTGCTGGGGGAGGGGGACCGCGGCTGCTGGGGGAGGGGGACCGCGGCAGCTGGGGGAGGGGAGGGGGACCGCGGCTGCTGGGGGAGGGGGACCGCAGCTGCTGGGGAGGGGGACCGCGGCAGCTGGAGGAGGGGGAGGGGGACCGCGGCTGCTGGGGAGGGGGACCGCGGCTGCTGGGGGAGGCGGACCGCGGCTGCTGGGGGAGGGGGCCGCGGCTGCTGGGGGAGGGGAACCGCGGCTGCTGGGGGAGGGGGACGGGGACCGCGGCAGCTGGGGGAGGGGGAGGGGGACCGCGGCTGCTGGGGGAGGGGAGGGAGACCGTGGCTGCTGGGGGAGGGGGACCGCAGCTGCTGGGTGAGGGGGACCGCAGCTGCTGGGGGAGGGGGACCGCGGCAGCTGGGGGAGGGGAGGGGGACCGCAGCTGCTGGGGGAGGGGGACCGTAGCTGCTGGGGGAGGGGGAACGCGGCTGCTGGAGGAGGGGGAGGGGGACCGCGGCTGCTGGGGGAGGAGGACCGCAGCTGCTGGGGGAGGGGGAACGCGGCTGCTGGAGGAGGGGGAGGGGGACCGCGGCTGCTGGGGGAGGGGGAGGGGGACCGCGGCTGCTGGGGAGGGGGACCGCGGCTGCTGGGGAGGGGGGCCGCGGCTGCTGGGGGAGGGGGACCGCGGCTGCTGGAGGAGGGGGAGGGGGACCGCGGCTGCTGGGGGAAGGGGAGGGGGACCGTGGCTGCTGGGGGAGGGGGACCGTGGCTGCTGGGGGAGGGGGACCGCGGCTGCTGGGGGAGGGGGACCGCGGCTGCTGGGGGAGGGCGAGGGGGACCGCGGCTGCTGGGGCGGTGGAGGGGGACCGCGGCTGCTGGGCGAGGGGGAGGGTGACCGCGGCTGCTGGGGGAGGGGGAGGGGGACCGTGGCTGCTGGGGGAGGAAGAGGGGACCGTGGCTGCTGGGGGAGAGGGGGAGGGGGACCGCGGCTGCTGGGGAGGGGGAGGGGGACCGCGGCTGCTGGGGGAGGAAGAGGGGACCGTGGCTGCTGGGGGAGAGGGGGAGGGGGACCGCGTCTGCTGGGGAGGGGGACCGCGGTTGCTGGGGGAGAGGGAGGGGGACTGCGGGTGCTGGGTGAGGGGGACCGCGGTTGCTGGGGGAGAGGGAGGGGGACCGCGGCTGCTGGGGGAGGGGGGGAGGGGGACTGCGCTGCTGGGGGAGGGGAGGGGGACCTCGGCTGCTGGGGGAGGGGAGCGGGACCGCGGCTGCTGGGGGTTAGGAGGGGGACCGCGGCTGCTGGGGGACGGGGGAGGGATCGCGGCTGCTGGGGACAGGGAAGGGGGAACGTGGCTGCTGGGGGGGAGGGGGACAGCGGCTGCTGGGGGAGGGTGGAGGGATCGTGGCTGCTGGGGGAGGGGAGGGCGGCCGCGGCTGCTGGGGGAGGGGGGCACGGATCGTGGCTGCTGGGGGAGGGGGGGACGGCGGCTGCTGGGGAGGGGACCGCGGCTGCTGGGGGAGGGGGACCGCGGCTGCTGGTGGAGGGGGAGGGGGACCGCGGCTGCTGGGGCAGGGGGACCGCGGCTCCTGGGGGAGGGGGACCGCGGCTGCTGGGCAAGGGGAGGGGGACCGCGGCTGCAGGGGGAGGGGGACCGCGGCTGCTGGGGGAGGGGGAGGGAGACCGCGGCTGCTGGGGGAGGGGTAGGGGGACCGCGTCTGCTGGGGGTGTGAGGGGGACCGTGGCTGCTGGGGGAGGGGTACCGCGGCTGCTGGGGGAGGGGGACCGCGGCTGCTGGGGGGGGGACCTCGGCTGCTGGGGGAAGGGGGAGGGATCGTGGCTGCAGGGGAAGGGGAGGGGGAACGCGGCTGCTGGGGGGGAGGGGGACAGCGGCTGCTGGGGGGGGGGGACCTCGGCTGCTGGGGGAAGGGGGAGGGATCGTGGCTGCTGGGGGAGGGGAGGGTGACCGCGGCTGCTTGGGGATGGATCGTGGCTGCTGGGGGAGGGGGGGACGGCGGCTGCTGGGGGAGGGGGATCGCGGCTGCTGGGGAATGGGGAGGGATCGCGGCTGCTGGGGAGGGGGACCACAGTTGCTGGGGAGGTGGAGGGGGACTGCGGCTGCTGGGGGACTGGGGAGGGGGGGCGCGGCTGCTGGGGGAGGGGGAGGGTGACCGCGGCTGCTTGGAGAGGGGGTGAGGGGGTGAGGGTGAGGGGGGCCGCGGCTGCTGGGGGAGGGCAGCGGGGATGCTGGGGGAAGGGGTGTGGGGGGGGCGCGGCTGCTGGGGGAGGGGGGAGGGTGACTGCGGCTGCTTGGGGAGGGGGTGAGGGGGTGAGGGTGAGGGGGGCCGCGGCTGCTGGGGGAGGGGGAGCGGGGCTGCGGCTGCTGCGGGAGTGTGGTACATTGGCGAGACCATGCAGACGCTGCAACAACGAATGAATGGACATCGCGCGACAATCACCAGGCAGGAATGTTCCCTTCCAGTCTCGGAACACTTCAGCAGTCAAGGGCATTCAGTCTCTGATCTCCGGGTAAGCGTTCTCCAAGGCGGCCTTCAGGACGCGCAACAACACAGAATCGCCAAGCAGAAGCTTATAGCCAAGTTCCGCACACATGAGTGCGGCCTCAACCGGGACCTGGGATTCATGTCGCATTACATTCATCCCCCACCATCTGGCCTGCGAAATCCTACCAACTGTCCTGGCTTGATACAATTCTCACCTCTTTAACCTGGGGTTACCCCATCTCTGGATCTGTAAAGATTTAATCACCTGCTAATGCTCGCATTCCTAGCATTGTTTCGCATCTTTGAATTTGTCTATATATGTGTTTCTGGAACAGACCTCTGCATTCACCTGAGGAAGGAGCAGCGCTCCGAAAGCTAGTGACATCGAAACAAACCTGTTGGACTTTAACCTGGTGTTGTAAGACTTCGTATTATTTACAGTGGACACTGTGTAATATATCATTATTTACAACAGTCCCTGGGTAGTATGACTTTATTTACAGTGGTCCCTCGGCAGTATAGCTTTATTTACAGTGATCCCTGGAAGTATATCATTATTTACTGTGGTCTCTGATTAGAATATCATTATTTACAGTGGGCACTGTGCAGTGTCTTATTTAAAGTGGTTCCCGGGTTGTTTATCATTATTTACAAAGCTCTCTGGGTGGTATATCTTTATTTACAGTGGTTCCTGGGTGGTTTATCTTTATTTACAGTGGTTCCCGGGTGGTTTATCTTTATTTACAGTGGTCTCTGGGTGGTTTATCTTTATTTACAGTGGTCTCTGGGTGGTTTATCTTTATTTACAGTGGTCCCTGGGTGGTTTATCTCGATTTACAGTGGTCTCTGGGTGGTTTATCTTTATTTACAGTGGTCCCTGTGTGGTTTATCTTTATTTACAGTGGTCCCTGGGAGGTTTATCATTATTTACAGTGGTCCCTGGGTGGTTTATCTTTATTTACAGTGGTCCCCGGGTGGTTTATCTTTATTTACAGTGGTCTCTGGGTGGTTTATCTTTATTTACAGTGGTCTCTGGGTGGTTTATCTTTATTTACAGTGGTCTCTGGGTGGTTTATCTTTATTTACAGTGGTCCCTGTGTGGTTTATCTTTATTTACAGTGGTCCCTGTGTAGTTTATCTTTATTTACAGTGGTCCCTGGGTGGTTTATCTTTATTTACAGTGACCCCTGTGTAGTACATCATTATTTACAGTTGTCCCTGGGTAGTATATCATTAGTTACAGTGGCCGCTGGGTAGAATATCAGTATTTACAGTGACCCCTGTGTAGTACATCATTATTTACAGTGACCCCTGTGTAGTACATCATTATTTACAGTGGCCCCTGGGTAGAATATCATTATTTACAGTTGTCCCTCAGTATTATATCACTATTTACAGTTGTCCCTGTGTAGAATATCTTTATTTACAGTGGTCCCTGGTAGTATATCATTCTTTACAGTGGTCCCTGGTAGTATATCATTCTTTACAGTGGTCCCTGGGTAGTACATCATTATTTACTGTGGTCCCTGGGTAGTATATCATTATTTACAGTGGCTGTGTGCAGTATATCATTATCTGCAGTGGTCCCTGGGTAGTATATCATTATTTACAATGATCACTGGATAGTATATCATTATATGCAGTGGTCCCTGGGTAGTATATCATTATTTACAGTGACCCCTGTGTAGTACATCATTATTTACAGTTGTCCTTGGGTAGTATATCATTAGTTACAGTGGCCCCTGGGTAGAATAGCAGTATTTACAGTGACCCCTGTGTAGTACATCATTATTTACAGTGACCCCTGTGTAGTACATCATTATTTACAGTGGCCCCTGGGTAGAATATCATTATTTACCGTTGTCCCTCAGTATTATATCACTATTTACAGTTGTCCCTGTGTAGAATATCTTTATTTACAGTGGTCCCTGGTAGTATATCATTCTTTACAGTGGTCCCTGGTAGTATATCATTCTTTACAGTGGTCCCTGGGTAGTACATCATTATTTACTGTGGTCCCTGGGTAGTATATCATTATTTACAGTGGCTGTGTGCAGTATATCATTATCTGCAGTGGTCCCTGGGTAGTATATCATTATTTACAATGATCACTGGATAGTATATCATTATATGCAGTGGTCCCTGGGTAGTATATCATTATTTACAGTGGTCCTTGTATAGAAAGTCTTTAATTACAGTGGTTCCTGGGCGTGATACCTTTATTTACAGTGGCCACTGTGTAGTATATCATTATTTACAATAGTCCCTGGGTGGTATAATTTTATTTACAGTGGTCCCTGGGTGGTATTTCTTTATTTACAGTGGTCACTGGCTGGTATATCATTATTGACAGTGGTCCCTGTGCAGTATATCTTATTTACAGTGGTTCCTGGGTAGGTTATTATTATTTACAATGGTCCCTGGGTGGTTTATCTTTATTTACAGTGGTCCCTGGGTGGTGTACCTTTATTTACAGTGGTCACTGGCTGGTATATCATTATTGACAGTGGTCCCTGTGCAGTATATCTTATTTACAATGGTCCCTGGGTGGCATTTCTTTATTTACAGTGGTCCCTGGGTTATTTATAAATATTAACAGAGGCCCCGGCATACAATATCATTATTTACAGTGGTCCCTGGGTAGAATATCATTATTTACTGTGGTCCCTGTGTAGAATATCTGTATTTACAGATGATGTGGAGATGCCAGCGTTGAACTGGGGTGAGCGCAGAAAGAAGTCTTCCAACACCAGGTTAAAGTCCAACAGGTTTGTTTCGATGTCACTAGTTTTCGGAGCGCTGCTCCTTCCTCAGGTGAATGAAGAGGTCTGTTCCAGAAACGCATATATAGACAAATTCAAAGATGCCAATCAATGCTAGGAATGCGAGCATTAGCAGGTGATTAAATCTTTACAGATCCAGAGATGGGGTAACCCCAGGTTAAAGAGGTGTGAATTGTACCAAGCCAGGACAGTTGGTAGGATTTTGCAGGCCAGACGGTGGGGGATGACTGTAATGCGACACGAATCCCAGGTCCCGGTTGAGGCCGCACTCATGTGTGCGGAACTTGGCTATAAGTTTCTGCTCGGCGATTCTGCGTTGTCGCGGGTCCTGAAGGCCGCCTTGGAGAACGCTTACCCGGAGATCAGAGGCTGAATGCCCTTGACTGCTGAAGTGTTCCCCGACTGGAAGGGAACATTCCTGCCTGGTGATTGTTGCGCGATGTCCGTTCATTCGTTGTCGCAGCGTCTGCATGGTCTCGCCAATGTACCACGCCTCGGGACGTCCTTTCCTGCAGCGTATGAGGTAGACAACGTTGGCCGAGTCGCACGAGTATGTACCGCGTACCTGGTGGGTGGTGTTCTCACGTGTAATAGTGGTATCCATGTCGATGATCTGGCACGTCTTGCACAGATTACCATGACAGGGTTGTGTGGTGTCGTGGTCACTGTTCTGAAGACTGGGTAGTTTGCTGCAAACAATGGTTCGATTGAGGTTGCGCGGTTGTTTGAAGGCAAGTAGTGGTGGTGTGGGGATGACCTTGGCAAGATGTTCATCGTCATCAATGACGTGTTGAAGGCTGTGAAGAAGATGACGTAGTTTCTCCGCTCCGGGGAAGGACTGGACGACGGAGGGTATTCTGTCGGTTGTGTCCCATGTTTGTCTTCTGAGGAGGTCGGTCCGGTTTTTCGCTGTGGCGCGTTGGAACTGTCGATCGATGAGTCGAGTGCCATATCCCATTCGTACGAGGGCATATTTCAACGTCTGTAGATGTCTGTTACACTCCTCCTCGTCTGAGCAGATGCTGTGTATACGGAGCGCTTGTCCATAGTGGGTGGCTTCTTTAATGTGTTTAGGGTGGAAGCTGGAGAAGTGGAGCATCATGAGGTTATCCATGGGTTTGCGGTAAAGCGAAGTGCTGAGGTGACCATCCTTGATGGAAACGAGTGTGTCCAAGAATGCAACTGATTTTGGAGAGTAGTCCATGGTGAGTCTGATGGTTGGATGGAACTTATTAATGTCATTGTGTAGTCGTTTCAGTGATTCTTCGCCGTGGGTCCAAAGGAAAAAAATGTCATCGATGTATCTGGTGTATAACATCGGTTGAAGGTCCTGTGCGGTGAGTAGGTCCTGTTCAAACTTGTGCATGAATATGTTGGCGTACTGGGGTGCGAATTTGGTCCCCATGGCTGTTCCGTGCGTCTGAATGAAGAACTTGTTGTCGAAGGTGAAGACGTTGTGATAAAGAATGAAGCAGATGAGTTCCAGAATTGCGTCTGGAGATTGGCAGTTTCGGTGTTGAGTACTGAGGCTGTTGCAGCAATGCCGTCGTCATAGGGGATGCTGGTGTAGAGTGCCGAGACGTCCATTGTGACGAGGAATGTTCCTGGTGCAACTGGTCCATGGGTGCTGAGTTTCTGTAGGAAGTCCGTCGTGTCGCGACAGAAGCTGGGTGTACCTTGTACGATGGGTTTCAAGATGCCCTCGATGTCGCCAGAGAGGTTCTCACACAGGGTCCCATTGCCTGAAACGATAGGGCGGCCTGGTGTGTTGGCCTTATGTATTTTTGGGAGGCAGTAGAGATCTCCAATGCGGGGAGTACGTGGGATGAGAGCACGTAGGGTGCTCTGAAGATCTGGATCCAAGGTCTTGATCAGTCTGTTAAGTTGGCGGATGTGTTCCTTGGTCGGATCTGCGGGTAACTGTCTGGAGTGTTCTTGGTTGTTCAGTTGTCGGTATACTTCTTTGCAGTAGTCCGTTCTGTTCAGTACGACAGTGGCCCCCCCTTTGTCTGCTGGTTTGATGACGATGCTGCGGTTGGTCTTGAGAGCGCGGATGGCATTGCGTTGTGCTTGGGTGACGTTCGGGGCTGTCTTCTGAATGCGACTGATGAATCTGGCATTGACGCGACTCCTGACGGCTTGAGCATACATGTCGAGTCTAAGGCAGCTGCCTTCCGGAGGGGTCCTCCGGAATGAGAGGGAATGAGACCGGGAATGAGACCTCTTCATTCACCTGAGGAAGGAGCAGCGCTCCGAAACCTAGTGACATCGAAACAAACCTGTTGGACTTTAACCTGGTGTTGTAAGACTTCGTACTGTGCTCACCCCAGTCCAACGCCGGCATCTCCACATCAATGATATAATACCCAGTGACCACGGTAAATAATGATACACTACCCAGGGACCACTGTAAATATTGATATACTATCCAGGGACCACGGAAAATAATGATGTACTACCTACGGTACATTGTAAATAATGATATTCTACCCGTGGTCCACTGTAAATATTGATATACAATCCAAGTACCACAGTAAATAATAATTAATATCCCAGGAGCCACTGTAAATGATGATATTCTACCCAGGGACCACTGTAAATAATGATATTGTACGCCGGGACCTCTGTTAATATTTATAAATAACCAGGGCGCTGTAAATATTGAGACATTACCCAGGGAACAATGTAACTAATGATATGTTACCCAGGGACCACTGTAAATAATGATATACCACCCAGGACTACTGTCAATAATGATATACTATGCAGAATCCACTGTAAATTAAGAGGTACTACACAGGGCACACTATAAATGATGACATAATGTCCAGGGACCACTGTAAATAATGATATATTTCCCAGAGACCACTGTAAATAATGATATACCACCCAGGGACGACTGTCAATAATGATATACTATCCAGAATCCACTGTAAATTAAGAGGTACTACACAGGGCACACTATAAATGATGACATAATGTCCAGGGACCACTGTAAATCATGATGTGCCACTCTGGGACCACTGTAGATAATACTACACTACACTGGGACCACTGTAAAGGATGATATACTGCCCAGGGACCACTGTAAATAATGATATACTGCCCAGGGACCATTGTAATAATGATATACTACCCAGTGACCTGTGTAAATAATGACATACTTCCCAGGGACCACTGTAAATAATGATATACTGCCCATGGACCACTGTGAATAAAGATGTACTGCACAGTGCACACTATAATATATGACATACTGTCCAGGGACCACTGTAAACCATGATATACGACGCTGGGACCACTGTAAATAACGATATATTACGCAGGGACCACTGTAGAAAATGATATACTACCCAGGGACCACTGTAAATAATGATATCTTACCCAGGGACAACTGTAAATAATGATATACTGCTCAGGGACCACTGTAAATAATGAAATACTACCAGGGGCCCTCTGTAAATAATGATATACAACGCAGGGACGACTGTATATTGGATATGATACCCAGGGTCCACTGTAAGTAATGAGATACTCCCCAGGGAACACTGTAAATAAAGATATACTGCCCACGGTCCACTGAAAATAATGATATACTGCCCTGGCGCCACTGTAAATAATGAAATACTATCCAGTGACCACTGTAAATGATGATAACGACCCACAGCCAATGTAAATAATAGTATACTACACATCGACCAGTGTAAATAAGGATATAATACAAAGGGGCAACTGTTCATAACGATTTACTCCCCAGGGATCACTGTAAATAATGATGTACTACCCAGGGATCACTGTGAGTAATGATGTACTACCCAGGGATCACGGTAAATAATGATGTACTACCCAGGGATCACGGTAAATAATGATGTACTACCCAGGGACCATTGTAGATACTGATATTCTACCCAGGGTCCACTGTAAATATTGATATACTATCCAAGTACCACAGTAAATAATAATTAATAACCCAGGAGCCAGTGTAAATAATGATATTCTACCCAGGGTCCACTAAATATTGATATACTATCCAAGTACCACAGTAAAT
This sequence comes from Scyliorhinus torazame, assembly GCF_047496885.1. Lineage (NCBI taxonomy): Eukaryota > Metazoa > Chordata > Chondrichthyes > Carcharhiniformes > Scyliorhinidae > Scyliorhinus > Scyliorhinus torazame. The sequence continues at coordinate 130,959 of NW_027308297.1, forward strand.
AGTGATTTACTATCCTGGGACTACTGTAGATAATGGTATACTACCCAGTGACCACTGTAAATAATGATATACTTTCCACGGTCCACTGTAAATAATCATATACACCCCAGGGACCACTGTAAATATTCATATACTACCCAAGGACCACTGTAAGTTATAACAAACTGCTCAGGGACCAGTGTAGATAATGATATCGACCCAGGGACCACTGTAAAGAATGATATTCTACCCAGGAACCACTGTAAATAATGATGTACTACCCAGGGTACATTGTAAATAATGATATTCTACCCGTTGTCCACTGTAAATATTGATATGCTCTCCAATAACCACAGTAAATAATAATTAATAGCACAGGAGCCAGTGTAAATAATGATATTCTACCCAGGGACCACTGTAAATATTGAGACATTACCCAGGGACCAATGTAAAGAATGATATATTACCCAGGGACCACTGTAAATAATGATATTCTACCCAGGGACCTCTGTAAATAATGATACAATACCCAGGGACCACTGTAAATAATGATATTCTACCCAGGGACCACTGTAAATAACGATATTCTACACAGGGACCACTTTAAACAATGATATAATAGTTCGAAGTCTTACAACACCAGGTTAAAGTCCAACAGGTTTGTTTCGATGTCACTAGCTTTCGGAGCGCTGCTCCTTCCTCAGGTGAATGAAGAGGTCTGTTCCAGAAACACATATATAGACAAATTCAAAGATGCCAATCAATGCTAGGAATGCGAGCATTAGCAGGTGATTAAATCTTTACAGATCCAGAGATGGGGTAACCCCAGGTTAAAGAGGTGTGAATTGTGTCAAGCCAGGACAGTTGGTAGGATTTTGCAGGCCAGACGGTGGGGGATGACTGTAATGCGACATGAATCCCAGGTCCCGGTTGAGGCCGCGCTCATGTGTGCGGAACTTGGCTATAAGTTTCTGCTCGGCGATTCTGCGTTGTCGCGGGTCCTGAAGGCCGCCTTGGAGAACGCTTACCCGGAGATCAGAGGCTGAATGCCCTTGACTGCTGAAGTGTTCCCCGACTGGAAGGGAACATTCCTGCCTGGTGATTGTTGCGCGATGTCCGTTCATTCGTTGTCGCAGCGTCTGCATGGTCTCGCCAATGTACCACGCTTCGGGACATCCTTTCCTGCAGCGTATGAGGTAGACAACGTTGGCCGAGTCGCACGAGTATGTACCGCGTACCTGGTGGGTGCTGTTCTCACGTGTAATAGTGGTATCCATGTCGATGATCTGGCACGTCTTGCACAGATTACCATGACAGGGTTGTGTGGTGTCGTGGTCACTGTTCTGAAGACTGGGTAGTTTGCTGCAAACAATGGTTCGATTGAGGTTGCGCGGTTGTTTGAAGGTAAGTAGTGGGGGTGTGGGGATGACCTTGGCAAGATGTTCATCGTCATCAATGACGTGTTGAAGGCTGTGAAGAAGATGACGTAGTTTCTCCGCTCCGGGGAAGGACTGGACGACGAAGGGTATTCTGTCAGTTGTGTCCCATGTTTGTCTTCTGAGGAGGTCGGTACGGTTTTTCACTGTGGCGCGTTGGAACTGTCGATCGACGAGTCGAGTGCCATACCCCATTCGTACGAGGGCATATTTCAACGTCTGTAGATGTCTGTTACACTCCTCCTCGTCTGAGCAGATCCTGTGTATACGGAGCGCTTGTCCATAGGGGGTGGCTTCTTTAATGTGTTTAGGGTGGAAGCTGGAGAAGTGGAGCATCATGAGGTTATCCGTGGGTTTGCGGTAAAGCGAAGTGCTGAGGTGACCGTCCTTGATGGAAACGAGTGTGTCCAAGAATGCAACTGATTTTGGAGAGTAGTCCATGGTGAGTCTGATGGTTGGATGGAACTTATTAATGTCATTGTGTAGTCGTTTCAGTGATTCTTCGCCGTGGGTCCAAAGGAAAAAAATGTCATCGATGTATCTGGTGTATAACATCGGTTGAAGGTCCTGTGCGGTGAGTAGGTCCTGTTCAAACTTGTGCATGAATATGTTGGCGTACTGGGGTGC